>NC_134703.1:4432500-4606987 GCF_043290135.1 Rhipicephalus microplus | reverse complement strand
AATTTAGAAACAACCTTATTAGTATTCACAATCGTGCAGTTTTGCTGTTTCAAGCCTGGCACGGCTGAGTGCAAGCACCGTCAATTGTAGTTTTTTTTGTCAGTTTTTTTTTTTTGGGGGGGTGGGGTGGCTTCAATCATTTTGAATTGCTTTATAATAAATTTGCTCAGGCTACAATTACATGATGCGTTTTCTTGTGTGTAATGAGAATGCGAGGTTATATCACAAGTGCATCGACCGCGCACGCGCGTATGCTCCACTGGCAGCCGAGGGAGAGGCAAGACGCGAGCCGGCGAAGACGACAACGACCAAAGCTTTGCATATTCATTGGAAGCACACCGTGTCGCAGCGGCCGCGTCGAAACGGCCTCTCGATCATGGGAACAAGAAGAAGGTCTCGGCGCGGTGAAAACGTATACGCCTTAATTAACGAGTCTCTTCGCAGCGTGTGAGTGGGAAGTCGAGGTTATTGACTCCGCGAGGCTTTCTTCTCCTGTCTTTCTGTCGGCACGCCGTCTTTCCGAGAGTGCGTTCCTTCTTCGTAACCGTCGCCTTTCTTCCAATCAGCGAAAGTTTATCATTATTTTGCCTTGCTTCCGCATCCACTGGTGGGGTAAGGAGTTGTTATATCGCTATAATTGTATAGCCGCTCGGATGTCCTTCGTAAGAAACAAACTAATATTTATTGCACTGTGAGCTGCCTTACAGGTTTTTCTTTTCCCAACCCAGGGTCCTAGTGAACGGTCGCCACTTTCCTTACGACGTGGTTGTGGAAAAAAAAAAGGAAAGCAACGCAGCAGGTGGTCGTTTCGAGTATTGAACGCTGAGCACGTTTTGCGGGCGCCTCTGCGCATTTGTCAAATCGAATGCCCGCCTCACGCGTTCTTCTAGACACGGTGTATCTCGGTGGCCGATCGGGCGAGTGGTGCGAACCACTCGTGTCCCCCTGGCGACGGTAAGTCGCACAGTAAGGCACCACCATTCCCATGGCGCTTTTGCGCAGTATACATTCCGCTTTCTCGTTTGGGGCGATATCGCTGGTGCCTGAAGCTACGTGAGCAGTATGAATGAAACGATGTTATTAGGGGTACATCTTGCGGACGCTTGCAGGATGGTCACGGAGAAAGGCCTAAGGTCTGTTTGTTATTTGGCAGAGGGAGCGTATAGGAGAGGCAACGTGGTCTCTTGCTCGAGTTCACGTCGTGGCACAAGCCTTCAGGTTCACTGCAGCAGGAAATGGGGCCTGTCGTTACATTATAGTAAAGGCTGATGAACGGCCCAAGAATGTTCCTGTACCCGGCGTGGTGGCCTTGTAGTTATGACGCTGGGCGGCTGCCCTGATGGTCGCGGGATCGAATCCCGGTCTCGGAAGCCACGTTTCGGTGCACGAGAAGCTAGAGGCGTGTGTGTACTTATAACTTTAGAGATATATAGAAAGAAAGAGAGAAAGAGAGGCGGAAAGAGGCAGGGAGGTTAACACGGCGCACGCCCACTTTGCTACCCTGCGATGGGGTAAAATAAAAGGGCTCTAAAATAGAGACATAAGAAAATAAAGAGTGGGACAGAATCACACGCACACTTGGGGGATCACATCGTCTATATACAGGTGGTCGCACAGATCTGTTGAGATGTAGGAGCATCTTCAAGAACCCGAGATGGTCGAAATTTCAGGAGCTCTTCACTAAAGCGTCCCTCCTTAATCATATTTTAGTTTTGGGGCACAGAACCTTAACAATTACTTAACAAAGTCATTCTTTCAGTTGATAGTTGGCGATGGTGTTGCCATGTTTCATTCTCTGGACTACGTGGTGACACGCTCACCCTTTATCATATTTTTATTGCTTACTTCACGTTCACTTTATTGATATCTTTTTGAATTTATCTATATGATTAGTGGGCCGTTTTATCCAAACTTTTTTTTTTCGTTCTATTTTCACTGGAGCTGATGGCTGTAATAAGATTTAAAATAAAAGCAGGTTTTAGCCCCGCCGTGGTGGTCCAGTGGCTAAGGTACTCGGCTGCTGACCCGCAGGTCGCGGGTTCAAATCTCGGCTGCAGCGGCTGCATTTCCAATGGAGGCGGAAATGGTGTAGGCCCGTGTGCTCAGATTTGGGTGCACGTTAAAGAACCCGAGGTGGTCTAAATTTCCGGAGCCCTCCACTACGGCGTCTCTCATTATCATATGGTGGTTTTGGGACGTTAAACCCCACATATTAACCAGAAAAGCAGGTTTTAATGTTTTAGGTGATGTAATTGCAAATGAGATGGCGCACAACTAAGGCGCTGGCTACTTAGCACATGTCGAGCACATGAAGCAATAAAATGCACAGGTATAAAAAGACACTCACACACACGAGTCCACATATGTAGAAAAACACCCAAACACACATATCATCAATACCATTGTGAAGTAAAATAATATGTCCGAAATTCAATTAACGATGTCACTGCAGCATTGTATCTGGTCATCACTGTATCAAATCATACATATGGCCAACGTAGCATTCAACACGTCTGGTCATGATTGGGGACGAATTGGCACATGTAGGCAACATAACGGTCGACACATTATAGGCTTCAGTACGCACATACACACGTTCAACTTGTATTTTGAGAGTTGCTAGCCAGCCAGTTGATCGAATGGGCCACATGTACCAATGACTCCACGCTTCTTGTTGCGCAAGTCGTCGGGATCCACGGTAAAATAAGTGCGAAAAGCTGTAAAACTATTTAATTGCTTGCCAGCAATATAACTTTCCAATACCCGGTAGTTTCATATTCACGTTTTGGAGACAATTTAAGTACATAGACAGGAAAGAGTGCAAAGAACTGCGTAAAATGGATGAAAAACAAAAACAAAAATAAGAACGAAAAGGCTCGGCAAAAGAAACACAAGATTATAATTTAGCAAAACACCGCAACGTCACACAAAGAAGTTGGGAGGCGAGAACTACCGCCTTCTCCCTCCAAACAGAAAATAAACAGAGAAAAAAAGTATGTACGGCTCCTGCTCACTGCTTTAATTATACCACTTTGGAAGCAAGCTGATTACCACCGCGTAATGACTAAGCCTATCATCGTGGCATTAATTAAGCTAAGGCTTCAATCTTTCACAAGTGTAGGACAGCAGGTTCATTCAACTAAGCAGCTAAAGTGAACTAAAACGCTTCATTGCGCTATGGATAACGCCTACGAAGATCGAGAGTACGTAGTGTGCTCCATCACAGCTCAGCAGGCTTGCTCATCTCAATGAACAATGTGAGACCTCATTTGCATTAAGCTTAAGGGATCAATACTGCCTGTTTATACATATATGTATGCTGTCGTCACTGCAGCGGGTTTGATCGTGTGCTTACCTGTGTGCGTGCGTGTGTGTGTGCGTGCGCGTGTGTGTGTGTGCGTGCGTGCGTGCGTGTAGGTGATGGAGGCATCGATGTATTAAATCTGTAACGCATAATGTGATTGGATTGTGCGACACTCATGGCTTCTTGGCTAAACTGTGCTTGGATTTGTATATCAGGCCAGCGTATATGGACAAGGCGATTTAGCACGGTAATGAGTTTCACAGCCTATCTTAACCTGCCCATATGGAAGACCGCAACCCTCGTGGTCCTAATAACAACAATTAATAACAAAAATCAAAGCCGAATTCTAGCCGACAATGTCGCAGCATGTTTCGGCGCTCTCGGATTCGTTTCACCGTCAACCAATACCGACGAATCCGAGCTGTTTGAACTGGTTACGTATCTTCGCGGACTATAGTGGCGGTCATACATTTCGACAATCATATAAGGGACTTGCTTGCTGGATTCCGTGCCGACCGGTTGTGCCCTCGCGATCTCCTACGTCAGCGTAGCTCTGGCCGACTGGGCTCACCCTACGTCATCTCCTGACGCCGACGACCTTCAATGACAGTGTAGCTCTGACCGACTTGACTTGCTCTACGCCATCTACTGACGCCGACAAGAGCTCTCGCAAGTGGTGCCCCGTTCTCGGACTTCTGTGACCGTGTTTCCATCTTTCTTATCTCTCCTGTCCCCTCGATATGTCGTCGCGCTCGCTCTCTGGCATACTGTTTCTCTCTCTCTCTCCACCTTTATTCCTATCCTTTTAATCTCTCCTCACCCCCATCCCTTGTGAGCTACTGTTGATTGATATGTGGGGTTTAACGTCCCAAAACCACCATATGATTATGAGAGACGCCGTAGTGGAGGGCTCCGGAAATTTTGACCACCTGGGGTTCTTTAACGTGCGCCCAAATCTGAGCACACGGGCCTACAACGTTTCCGCCTCCATCGGAAACGCAGCCGCCGCAGCCGGGATTTGATCCCGCGACCTGCGGGTCAGCAGCCGAGTACCTTAGCCACTATAGACCACCGCGGCGGGGCTTGTGAGCTACTGTTGAGGTGTCGCTCCCTGAAGCAGACAGTTACGGGGCTCACTTTTCTCTTCCTTTCTCTCTTAGAACCACTTAGTAGTAGACAATCATAATGTCAAGTGGTTGTGACGGCGCAGAAACCAGAACACACAGGCTAAAGACAAAACGCTCTACCGGGTGAATTTGTGCACAGCGAAAAAATTGACACTCAAAGCAAAGGCGCCAAGCATTCACGTAAGTGATCTGATCAGCGTATACAGGGTGTGTCATTATTTACACAGGTGACATTGAAGACTCCAGCGTTATACGTGTAGTTTCATTGTTCCCGCTCTGGTAGTTAGAGAATGAACTGCACCGTCCGCATTGTTCGCATAATATTATTGGAAGAGTCTAAAACGTTCCAGCTGGTTTTCAAATTTTCCGGTGCAAACTGCTGAAGACGGTGCGTGGTTACACGCGTAAGGACAAGAAAACGTTGTCAGCGTGGGAAAAAACACGAACGCACGAAAGGGGAGCTGACATTGTCAAGCGCTGTTCGTATTTTTTCCCACGCTGATGATATCTTATTAACAATGTATAACCAACTCGTCCAAAAGATCACGTTAAACGTCCAACGACCCGCTGACATAAAATAGAAAGGAAAATGCGTGTGGCAATGTAAGGGACGCGTGGACGAATATATTTTTTTCATATGCAACACCTTCCCGTGCATTCTTGTTTATTCAGAATACCGAAGGAGTTTCTTGCTCGCGAAAATCTATTTATTGCTGGTTCACTTCTCGTGCAATCGCCAGTTTGTCCTGCTGGCATGGCAGGCGCGAGCGCATTGCAAAGACGGTGTCAAGGATTGGGACGGCTTCCAGCGCCCAAGGTCTGTGCAGCACACCTACAGACCTTCGTTGTCCGTGCTATACTGTAGTTAATAAGCGACGACGCCAAGGTGGTGAAAAGACGGCGAGTTGAAGTGCCGCGCAAGAAGCACGAAGCAAGATCACCAACAGAGTAAAGAGAAGAAAGTGAATGCAGAAAAGCAAGGGAAATGTGGCAGTTGCTGGAGGTACTTCGCATTGTGGGCGCGGTGCGTGGAACGTCGCGTTTAATGAGGTGCCGGCCGCAAAATGCGTGCTTTTCGCGAAGACTTTACCAGCTTCGCTTGCGCCAGCAGTTCCGTACCACCTCGCTTCTTGATGTTTTTGTTTGTTAGGCCGCAGGCATTCCGCTGTCGCCTTTGCAATGCACGTAGCTGTGTCCTCCCGCCGAGTTCTCGTTATGCTCACAGAGGATCATCATCGCCGTCTGATTAAGCATTCCCGCTCGTCACTCTGGAAAGACTTGGAACCTCTTGGCGCACCGCCGAAGTATTCCTCGCTGGGCGCATAAACAGCCCAGATGTAGGCTCATGACGCGTCCTGGGTCTCGCAAGAAACTTCTGGCATGTTAATATATATGCATCTACGTACACCTTGCAAGCCGAGTTCACACCCGCGATGCTGAAAGTCACCCAAGCGTCGTTTGAACAATACACCTAGACACCGGGTCTAACCGGATGAGAGCTCTGCACCTGGAATAATAACTTCAGGTAACTCATTTCAGACAAGCGAGATCACATTGCTTACTACTGCTTCAACCTTTCGTATAACTTGGCAGTTAATTATCTTTCCCACTTTATAATCTGTAGTTTGTAGATACCTGTAATTGAAGTTATCGGATTAAACTAGCCCTATTTTTTTCTTAATCATGGAGGTAAAGGCTGAGCTGTCGGACGATCTCTCAAGCAGTCGACCATTTCGAAGAAATAAAGAAAAAGTTTTTGTGGTATTCTGGTTGAACACTTGTAATGTTTTTGACTACAGTATTCTTTATCTACAGAGCCATTGTCGTTATTTTATTATTATACTACTCTGGCAAACGGATTCTATAACACGTCGGATGTGACACAATCGTTACCTAATGCAAAAGGTGCTCGTGTAATTTGCCGTAAGCGGTTTTTGAGCAAACACGACTGCTCAGTTTTTAAAAGTCTCAGGTAGCTCCTACTTCGTTGTTTTTTATGTTTACCACTCAGTCACTGCTGAACTATTGTAACAATTCGCTCTGTCATGTATGCAATTGTCTACGATGGCTTTCGGGCCTGCGGCACCACCGCACCTGTGCGGCTGTACGCGCCACGAAAGGTGCTGTAAACTTTCTTGTGGACCACGAACCTGAACGAAACTTTGTAAACAGTGTAATCTTTATGCAGGTGGGTGTGGCTGTATGCGTTATGTGATTATCAGTGGATATGTCATATAACCGTCATGCAGACCCTGGAGTATACATGTCAGGCGAATAGTCAGGCTAACATCTACTGCTTTCCTTTCAAAATCTCTCTCTCTTTTTCTTAAGGGCGGATGCCACCTTTTTTCCTTTTCTTCTCAGTCGACATTATTCACCCCTCTCCACCCTCTCCTTCTGAGAGAGAGAGAGAGAGAAATAAACGTTTATCTCGAAACCGAAAGGTTTTTTTTTTTTTTTTTTGACCCGATGGGATTTCGGACGGCGTCCGGGGATAGGAAGCTTTCTGCACCTCGCGTTAATTAGCACGACTTTTGAGGTCGGCCCACCATTAGACAAGCGGTGATGTCTTGTGACGAGGTCGTGATGTGACGTCAAAATGACGTCAGAACTTTTGGTGGCCTGTGACGTAACTGCGACGTCGTATGGCGGCGACATCACACGGCGCTGTTTTGTGGCATTGCTCGCTTTGACGCCGGCTGACGCCACCGACGGTCGTGTTTCGCATCTCGGAAGGCATCTCAGGCTTTCGCCTTAAACAACGATGACACACACAAAGATGGTCGACCCTGGCAACTCCAAATGTTTCCGCCAGGTCCATTTCGAAACGCGAAGCGTAGCAAGCGGAATCGACGTTCAACTCTCGGAATGCGCACTCATCTTCGTCTATATAGGATCGCTACGTCCTTTTGCCCCCGATCGATATCTGACTCCTTATCTACGATTTTTCAGTCTGCTTCACTGGTTTTTATTATTACGCCCGTATCGTGCCGTTTTATGATCGCAGGAATATCCGCTTCATTTTCCTTTTCATGCGAGTGACAGACGGCACCCAGATTCCGGCCAAAAACAAACAGCTATTTGAGACCTTATCGTTGACATTTCTCACAGTTTCTGGCCCGACTATTAAGTGCGCGGCAAAACAGGAGGATAGACGCCTTTGTGCGCGTGTCTTCGTTTGTTCTCGGAGAATGAACCAATTGAGAATCGATTCGCCTTCGTACATACGCGCACTCTTTCTATTTATAAAGAAATATGGCAAGGAAAGCGGCTCCCGACTTCTGTTGGAGTATAGTGCCGGGGCCGCTTTTACCGTCACTCTCTCGATCTCGCGCCATTTTCGCCCTCTGTCGTTCGTTACTTCCGAAAATTTTTCTTTCTTCTCGCCTATTTCCGCCTCTCGATCGAAACTTCCGCCCAGGCGCGGCTCAGTGGTCTTTTGTCCGCTCGCTGCTTGCCGCCCTTTGTCGCTTTTTCATCAAGTCCTGCTCCTCTACATGTGTTTGTTTTTTATACAGAAAGTCAAGAATAGAGAAGGGGCGTCGTTTGTATACCGCTGAAACTTTACTACACGACCTTAAGACCTCGGTTACTCTTTTTTACAACCACGCTGTTAAAAGAGATCGTTAAGAGGTGACGTGCGCCCGTTCGCTGCTCCGCTTATCGAAATTAGTGACTCAAGTGCTTAAAAAATGACCAACGGCGTGTTTTTTTTTTCTGTCCTTTCGAGTGAAGAGTCTGCGGGCTGTGGTTTCCGAGCTCTTCGAGACATCATTCATCAGTCGTTTGTACAGTACTTTTACTTCACAATGCTAATGATTCTTTTTTAGCAGTTAGAAAACGCTTTGATGGCCAGCTCTGACAGCAACATACGTGCGGGAATCACGAATGCGATTATTGGCAAGACCTTTTATAGCACACTGACCGGTACAAGCAGTCTGGCCAAGACGCGCTGTGATGCATGGCACGTGGGTTAGGTAGTACTTTATCTGGCGAAGATACTGAGCTTAAGTTTATCAAGAAATGCTAAGTATTTCACCTGTATGCAAATAAGAACTCTATTTTTCTCGTTAGTCATACTATGTGATAATGGTGCACGTTTGTTTAAAACATACCACTGAGGGCGCTCTACACAGGTGGCTGCGTGCGTGCAAGGAAAAAAAAACGAGAAATAGATTGAGAGAGAACAGCGGAGGAAGCATTAAAAATGTGCGATCCGAGCAAGTACGAGCTCATTTCGCGCCTGGTAAGCGAAAGGCAGGTAGCACGTGGGGTTTCAAAGGTAGCTGTTTCTACGTGACGAGTTGCCTTTTCACCTGAGGTCCGCGCGCTCATTATAAGATGCCTCATTCATATGCTCGCTTCTCAAGTCTTGTGTGAGGCTTCTGTATATATTTTCCTATGGGTACTCTCGCGGCTTCAGAAGATTTGAGCTCATTTGCATGCGCGACTTCTCAGCACGTCGTCATCACTCTCACTTTCATCGCCTCGTTATTACCGACCCTTGGCTGGTTTCGCTTGATAACAACGTACCCCTTTGTTCCTTGCACCTGCTTCCTTTCTTTCTGTCTGCTTCCTTTTGTCCTTTAAAGCGCTGTCTTCATTTCCTCACCACATGACATAGCTGGCGCTCCCCTTCGTTACCGGCATGACCCTTACCGGCCCGCATACCTCCCTCCCTCTTTCGTCATCTCTCTATCCTTGCCTTTCTGACCAAAAACAGCCCTTCGTAGAACACCTCGGTGAAGATTTTAATGATCGGTATCTACATCGCTTGTCGACGTATTCACGGTACACCCACTATAAGCTAACTCACGTCCCATGCATATATAGTCTGTCACCGATGCCTAAATGTTCTAGCGCTGTGGTCTTAAACTCTTTTTGGCTAGCAGTCCGCAGTCATGTAATTTAGTCCCAGGGTGGGACAGTGAGGAAGGTTGGAGCGGTGGAGTGAGGGGGGTGGGTAATTAGGGGTAGCTTCATATGCCCCCTTAGCGTTGCCGTCAGAAAGAAGGCCTTTCCCATATCTCATATATGCGTAATATCTGAAAGTGTTTTCACATCAGGTTTCCATAAATGTTTCCGTACTGATTCCCAAAATGACAAAAAATATAAAAAAAGCTTTTGTCCTACGGTGAAGGCTCAACAAATAAAAACTGCATGGGGTGCCTCACGAAAACAATGCTTGAGATGAATCTCTCTTCTGTAGCTTGACTAAAGTGATATTTATCGCAATATGCGAAAAAGTAACGCAATCGCCATTTGTCAAGGCATGGTGTAAGTCGAGGTTACAAACTTTTATTCATTGCGAAGTGGTGGGCTGCTTGTTAGACACCCCCGCTTTCACTAAGGGTCACATAATGCTTGAAATAGTCGAAGGCATCCTTAATACACAGAAAAAACTGCCACCACTTCATAACTTGCATCGATTTCTTTCCTGTTAAGCATCGAATATCAAATTGAGCACAGCCTCATTGGCTGAGCAGCCTTTTCCTAAAGCCATCCATGGCTTTGGAAAAGATTGGTCTCTTAGAGCAACTGCAGTCTCGACAAGAGCCACTGTAATCTTTTTCATGGCTTTGGCGACGCAACCCCCTAAAGTGATGGGCAGGTGGTATGCAAGTTCATTGAAGAACTTCTGATGTTTCAGAAATGTAATTATGCAAATAAACTTCCCAATTATCTAAAACATTTGCTGCCGGTCTAGTGTGAAGAACAGTGTTCCCATGGAAGTGATGGACCTCCTTGAAGACCTGGGTGTGGCCGTGGGCGGGAACAGGAGGTCCCTCTGTGTAACCGCGTGTAATCCCTGAATGCCATCTAGCACCGTATAGTTGTCTTCTCGTTGTTTCTCGTGTTTTCCTCGTGCTTCTTATCAGTTTTTTATTGATAACGATTTTTCATCATATGAGAGAGAGAAAAAAGAGGAAACAGTCAGCGAGTTTAACGAAACGCACTTCTGGTTTGATTCCTTTAGCTGGAAATAGCGAAATGATTGAGCGCAAAAAAAAACAAGGGACAAGAAGCGTTAGCTGCGTACGTACTTGTAGATGCAAATCATGTCTGCAAACGGTTGTAGATACCTGCCCGTCTTTTCCAGATTAGGCTTTGACGAGATTAGTGCCACCGTACGTTGCGTGCTCTAGTATATGTAATCAGTCTAACTTCTAATGGGGCAGAGTCTCACCGCAGACATTAGCCTCTTAAAACTTTGGATTATTCAAGTATTGACATTTCCACCTTTACCGTGTGCCCCCGCTCATTTAGTCCTCGCACTATTTCTCACGGATGGTTTCGAATAAATGAAACGACGTCGCTGCAATAGATTGCTGCCTTGTTCCACGCAACGCTTAGGCGAGTGTAAACAGTCGTGTCCGAAGATGTAGACAAATTTTGCAGGCTCATGTCTCGCGCGGCTATCGCATTGTTATGGCAAATGCGTGGCGTTTCGCGACCGTGCGCTCGGCCTTGGCTGTTGCGCAAGCTTCCAACACTCGCTACGTCACCAGCCGGCCAACGGTCAAGCCCAAACCTCATAAGCGCGAAAATGCATGCGACAGCGACGAGCGACGCGACATAGATCATCTTCGCGCGATCAGTCGCTAGCGCAGGCAAACCTCATTCACGCGACGGCTTCGGCGAGCGAACTTCACTGTTGCTGGCATGAGGCCGTCTACTCGCACCAAGAAAACTGCGTAGCGAGCGGTATGCAATTTAAAAATACGATACATTGTTGTGTAATGGAACGGAAAGTGTTTATGAATGCCTTGCAGCACTTTTTTTATATGTACATGCGTAAACATTGCGTTATTTCTTGTTGCGCCTACGTGACTCGGGCAGGGTCACGTGCACCTATGTAGACTTTGTCTTTTCCGGTATTTCGCTGTTGGCTGCTTGAGCCCAGCACTTTTGGGCGATGAGCGACGGTTTCCAAATCTGGAGAACCGAGCGATCGCGCGAAAACGAGCGACACGTCGCGCAAACGCCCTGTTTCGTCGTTCATAGCATCGCTCGTCGCTGTCGCGTGCATTTTCGCGCTTATGGGGTTTGCTCTTCATCCCACGTATACGTGCGTCGCGCGACAGCAGGCGAGGCACGTGTCGTGCCTTTCTTAGACACCATGGAGGCTGCAAGAAAGGCGCCGTCGATCGAAGCGAGACGTGGTGCCAGAGAGCAACGACACATCGACAAAGCGACACACGGCTTCCTTTATCTCGTCCCGGAGTCAGAGGCCCCGGTCTTTTTCCCTCCCTCGCCTCCACCCACCAACGCCACTTGGATGGCACAGATCGAAATAGTCCCGATGCTCCCGTGGAACGCGCCCGCGCAGAACGCGCGATGTCACAGTGCGGCATCGACACAGAGAACTTGTCCTGTAGGCTTGCGGGCTTCTTGGACGCCAGCCAATGTTATACTTCCTCCCTTGTGCGGATGAACAAATGAGCGCCCCGCCACCTCTTTCGGGGTGCCTCCACATCGTGACCTCGATCGTCCCACTGATGCAGCCATAGAGCGCTGATAATCGTGTTCCTCGCTTGTTCGAGAGTGTTGTTTGTTCGTGGGTCAGAGGGCGGGCTAACCCCGTGTTGCCGGAATTTCGCTCTTGATAACAGGGAAACTTTGAAAGGAGACTGAGAAGTGCGAGAAGAGTGACTGAATGAAAGCGTAATAGGCGTGATAGGGGTGAGGAAGTATCACAAGGAAGATTGATAAACGCCGACTGATAGAAGATAACAACGCTGATTGGTCAACTAACGCATCTAAGTGATGTTTTGGCGGGTGCAAACAGGCGTAAAGTAGGTGATATTGGATGTAAAGC
Organism: Rhipicephalus microplus; assembly: GCF_043290135.1. NCBI lineage: Eukaryota > Metazoa > Arthropoda > Arachnida > Ixodida > Ixodidae > Rhipicephalus > Rhipicephalus microplus. The sequence continues at coordinate 4,594,737 of NC_134703.1, read as the reverse complement.
AGATAACCTCTGGCCTACGTCAATTTCAGAGGCTTGCGTAACATTGGCAAAATTTGTGGTTCCAGGTAAGAGTGAAAACCGATCGCAAGATATCTTCGATTATTTTTATTTTATGTCACGGAATGAGGCAGGGATCAAGTTTTGCTGGACATTTAATACACAAGAGTGAGAAGCTGGTTGTTTTATCGCGCACATAAATAGATATATCTAAGAAAGGGAGTCGCAGCCTACATGCCGTGCTGCAGGTATATAATCCTTGAGGGTGGCAGACGTAGATATCTCTCGTACAGTTGCATTTATCTTTTTAGTCAGCAGAACGAGAGTTAGCTGGGACATTCTGTATACATATAAGAGACTACTGGTACATCTGACAGAATCTCTCGGTGGTTAAAGCGAAACTATATGCATATCGCTCATTAGCCTTTGTAGCTATCAAGTACAACCGGCTGGCTCCACAGTGTGCCTTCTGCTTGGTGTTCCAGCAGATGACGCACTTTACTGTTACATAGCATTTCAAGGGGTCATTGCAGCCTTTACCGTACGTACGTCGCACACAAGAAGTCTAACGCAGCTAGTGTGCCTATATTAGGGCGCTGAAAGCGCGTTCAGTACCTTCATTTCGTCACTGTGTCCGCGCGCATAATACACACACACACACGTTAGCGCGCACACAAGCAAACAGATTTTTGGTTAGAGTGAGAGAGAGAGAGAGAGAGAGAGAGAGGGTGGGGGTGAAGCTCTTAAGCTCAGCTCGTCCTATTACGCAGCCCCGCTATTATGAAATGGTAAGGCTCACTTTGTCACAAGCGACCACTCACTGATGACGGGTACTTATGAAGCCGGCTCCGGGAATGCAGTTTGCGCATGTTGCCGAGCATTAAGGGAAGGGGGATCATATTCCGTAGAGAAAGGGGCCCGGCGCAGTAATTTACACTGCGACGGCCGACTGGAAAACCGACGGCCTTATATTGCCTCGCACGCCCCACTCCGCATCCTTTCCTTTCACTGGTTTGCTCTTGAGCGCTTGCCCCTGGAGCGAGGAGGCGAAACACTGTGGCGAGGACGCACCGAGCTGTACACAGTCCGGCGGAGTCTTCATCGCGTAGGCACAGGGAATCGCGTATATCTTTCCGGGGCCCTAAATTACGGAGCGTACCGCATATGCGGCGGCGTTAATTACAGTGTTAAAGCGAAGCACGCTAGACCCCCTTCCAGCTCCGCTCATACATTCACTGCTTCAACGATCGCCACGCGTATTACGCAGGACGCTAGTTTCGTGACCGAGCCGCGCTGGACGAGCGCTGGCTGTGCACACCGTATACCGGCGACGTGTTCCGCAGTGTAGACCGGCCGAGCGAGGTCCGGTCTATACGTGCAAGGACGCCGACATCGGGAAGGGTTCGCGCAGCCTCGAGCGGCAGATGGTCCGATTAAAGTGCGCCTACAATTGGGAACCATTTGGCACTGCATTTCGCGGTGTCATCCATAAGCTATCTTAAGTACGCGAGGGCTTTGCATTCCCTTGCATTTTACCTGCTCAGATCGTTAAGCCTGCCATTTTAGCGCTATAGCTAGGTTCCTACATGGTTAACGATTGAGTTATTGCTTGACGAATGGTTATTTCGTATGCTTTGATCCTCACGAAACGAACCAGTTTAGGCGTTGTCTCAGGATGGCGTGCCACAGAGGCGTGATTGATGAGGTGTCTGGCTAATGGTATCTCGCTAACGGCGCACGAATGCTTTCATCCTGAAGGTTAACGTATACGAAAACTGCTTACACACACAAAAAGAAAAAGACAGGCTGCGATATTTCCAGCAGAGAGAGTAAATAAAAGAAAAGTAGCAAGCAGATATTAATAGTCCGCAATCCTATATGGTGAGGTGGAAGGTCGGACAGAATTGCACCATGTCTGAAGGGCGTACAGCCAAGTTGAACAGTTGTGGCTGTGTACTTCCTGTGACAAGATTATGGCAGAATTTGTTATGTGTAGTTATATGTCCCCTTAGCGATTCAAACAAAGAACAGTAAGGCATGAAGTGATAAAATATTGAAGAACAGATCCAGTATTGCCTCATTTGTGTTACGGCGAAGAAGTCAGAACGACTAGAAGGTCTGTTAGACGTTCGCGTTACATTGCGGTCATGTTAAAAATATTTTGCTACTAAGGTTATATTCTCAGGAAGGCGAGAAATCTTAGAGGCGACGTGTAAGGTTCCGAATGCGTCGTACACATTCGAGTGACATCTTAGAGCTTGTGGTCTAATGACAGGCCAGGAACGTTTTTATGGAATCTACTAAAAATTGCTTCATTGGAAATTGTGAACATGCAGGAAGGTAGCACAAATATGCTTTGTGTTTATAATTAGATGACTCCCTTATGCACGCTGGGCTAACTGTCACTCCGTAAATATAGTGTCGGGCCTGTCCGCAGGTTAGATTTTAATTGTCGACGGCTTAGCGAGAATATTATAAGGGAGAGACGCCCGCAGGGTCCTGCATGATGCCGCGTATCGCTGGTAGAGGGTATCATTTTGCAACTCCTTAAACCTGTATATAAAGTCTTTTACACCGTCTATATGCACTTCCAGCACTCCTTCGTTCCACTTAAGATGGTAGCATGCAGACGCTATATATACGGGGCATCTTTCCGAGCAGTCCGCACATCTAATTACCTCGTTTGCGGCGCTCTTTGAACTCGGAAACCCATGCGCGTATAAAACCTAATTAGGAATAAGGCTCCTTCCGTAGATTATGTGGCAGCGTCTTCCTGGCTGTAGCCGGCTCGACGACCTGCCAGACCGCCCGGTCGGTTTCGGAGGTCAACGGCGCCTCCGCCGAAGTGACGCTGCTTCGCCCACGCCGTCTCGGTGATATGCGCCGAAGCGGCAGCGTGTCCGTCGAGCTTGGCTGCGCCTCTAACGAGGCTTGCGGCCAGCCAGCTGCACTCGAGAGGCGGGAATTACGTAAGAGTAGTGAACCCGGCTTGGTTTGGGGCACTGCGATGTATTACGCGTCGCTTGCCGAAACAGTAGACAAGCCAGACGACGACACTGTCACCGCTTCACTGCCCCCATTAGTGGCCCTGCCTTCAGTGCATGTAGAAATACATAGGGGGAGATTTATTGGAGTTGGAAATGGCGTGTGGCCGCACACTGAATCGAGCGCAGGTCGCTAGCCCGAGGCCCTGCCCCTCCTGTGCTGATATACTTCATTTGCTTTATATTTATATATTATAGCCTATGTGGCGTGTTACGTGTGGAAGGTTCTGCCTGAGGTGTTAAGGATCATGTTTAAACGATTGGCTGCGCCAGCGTGCTCCAAGGTAAAAAAAAAAAATCGGAATCTCTTGCGTTATTTGCAAAAGAGAGAGCAACCAAAGCTTGGCGTATGTGTGCCTGACCTTTCTTTCCTTCTTTCTTTTCCTTTGTTTCCTTCCTTCTTTCTTTATTTCTTTTGAACGCGAAGCATTTTTTGCGTATTCCAGGCTATCTATCTATCTATCTATCTATCTATCTATCTATCTATCTATCTATCTATCTATCTATCTATCTATCTATCTATCTATCTATCTATCTATCTATCTATCTGTCTGTCTGTCTGTCTGTCTGTCTGTCTGTCTGTCTGTCTGTCTATCTATCTATCTATCTATCTATCTATCTATCTATCTATCTATCTATCTATCTATCTATCTATCTATCTATCTATCTATCCGTCTGGGTGCTCTCGTGATCACCCCCTTCACTTGGGATGAACCAAAATCAGTGTTGAAGGGTAAGATTGCTTGACGAATGCGACTCGCTGGTCATGACATGAATATTGCCACAATCCCGTCGCGTACGTCGTCATACACTGGCCGCGAAACAGTGCCACATACCTGCAGGAGGGTATGCGCCACTGTTAGGCAGGTATGGGCCTCAGGTATGTGCCACTGTTTAGCGGGTATGTGCCACAGGTGATTGACACTTCGTATCTACCGAGGACCGGCAGGAACGTACATACGCAATTTTAACGCGTGAGCGTTAAGAAGCTGACATTGGGAGCGTTGACCTGATGAATGCAAAGAATAAATGCCAGGATCCCACAAGGAATCGAACCCAAGCATTCTGCGTGACAATAGAGTACTTTACCACAGAGCTACACCAGGTCTCGGAACTACTTTTCAAGTATACGCTAATGTTCGTGCGATGTCAATTCCAGTGGGAGTGCTGGCTATCCAATTTCATAAACATCACATATGTACCCCTATGAAACAGCCGTCACGATGGCTTAACGTCAATTGTAGTTAGGGGCCATGCGCGGACGTTGATTGATGTAGCACTGTCAAGGGCTACCATCCTCGCGAGGACCAGCGCTTCATATGCTTACCGCCTCCGGTGGTGCTAATATTCGCCTTGCCGTTAGCATCGTTGCGCAACTGTGAACAACTGGTTGAATAAAACATATGCGGCTGTTTAACGTTTGTGTGCGTGCACTTCTACCTATGTTTAGTGGCACTTCGTGACTTTTTCTTTGCCCCGCCGCGGTGGTCTAGTGGCTAAGGCACTCGGCTGCTGACCTGCAGGTCGCGGGATTGAATCTCGGCTGCGGCAGCTTCATTTCCAATGGAGGCGAAAATGTTGTAGGCCTGTGTGCTCAGATTTGGGTGCACTTTAAAGAACCCCAGGTGGTCGAAATTTCCGGAGCCCTCCATTACGGCGTCTTTCATAATCATATAGTGGTTTTGGGACGTTAAACCCCACATATCAATGTCACCTTCGTGACTTTTCGCTCGTCAAAGAAATTGCAAAGCAATCACCTTCCATGCGCATGTTTCGCATGACGATTCTTTAAGTACATACATTGAATCTGTTGAATGACTTTCTTTCTTTATTTATTTCTTTCTTTCTTTCTCTCTCTCTCTTTCTTTTTTTCTTTCTTTCTTTCTATATTTCTTTCTCTTGTAAACACAGCAACGGAAGAAACAGTGCTCGTCTTGACAGTTTGAACGTTTAAAGAACGTCACTTCCATTCTACACACATCGGCGGTTAGGGTTATGAACCGACGTCAGCGCCGTCAACTTCCGACCATTTACGTTTAGGCCGCAGAGAGAAACAGAAAAAAAAAGAACTACAGAGTATCGAACCACAAATACTGTGCATCTAGCAGCGTTTCTGGATACGGAGGTTAGCCTCGTGTATCAGGGTTGTAGCGACTCAGGGCGCAGGGAGAGAGAAGGAACATTTACATGTAACGCGCTTGCGGTAAGCTGCAGTGGTCGTCGTCTTTCGGTGCCGAACAGTGGAAAGCTCCAAAAAAGCCGAAGCAGAACTACTTATCGCGCTTTCTTGAGCTAAACAAGAAGCAAAGGAAGCAAAGGAAGAATCTCTCCGACGCTTCTCCCATCCGAGTTGAATCCCCAGCCGCGGACTTCGCAGGGAGGTTTGCCGGTCTCTGGACGCAAAGAGAGCAAGGCAGGCTTTCGTGAACTGGTTCGGCTATCTGCTCGGACGACTCTCCGTACGCTCGCCCGCCTTCGTCCCCCATTCTCGCTCTTTCCTTCGCCGCGTGAGGGCGCGTTGGAGCCCGTCTGCACGCTCTAGCGACGATGACCGATTGGCAGAGTTACCTCGCGTTTCGGAAATGGCGCATTGCGAGTGCGGGCTTGCGTGTTGTTCGCGAAATTTGTTTTTTTCCTCCTTGGGCGCGCACGCTGTTTTCGGATGTTGAGTGGAATTGAGGCATCTTAGCACCTCTCTTTGTGAAATAAAAAAAAAAGTTTGAAGCGCCGTCAACTCGCTCCAGCTCGGAGGCCCCCGTTGCGGTTGCTTCTCAGTCGCGCGACGCATGAGGAATGCCGGCAAGTTTTGCGTTGAAGGCGGTACTCGTCAAGGATTTGGTTATATGAGGACGTTTAAGTACACGCGCACGCTTTTGAGACCCTGGTCACAAAGATGAGCAGTTGAGATGGATTGTCGTGCTATGTGTATCAGTCTGCAAGTTAGCTCTGTCTATACCCTATAGTAGCTTAAAGCATGGGCCAAGTATTCTTGACTACATGCTTCTTGTAATGTTGTGATTGGGCAGAACGTTTTTTAACACGATAGCGTTGAATTTCGGTGTCGGTGTCGCTGGTTGCAAATATGCAAATATGGATGAAAATAAAATAAATAAATGACAGAAACCCTGGAGCAGAATGGAGACCGAGTAGGTTCGAATGGGGATCGAACCCGGGTCGTTTGCGCGGCAAGCGGATGTTGTACATCTATAAGTGGCCGAGAGAGTAAATGCTCGCCAAAATATGATGATTGCGCAGTTTTGTACAGGTACAGAAAGAAAAAAAAACTCCCAAGCATTTCCCCGAGGGGGAACATAGTTAAGTGCGAATACACGGGGTGATGCTATCAGGGGTATTTATTAATTCGTACTATTATATTTATTATTCACACTATGGTGCCTTTATGGTGTAATGGTTCCTGGGAATCGCAATTTGATCACACGGGGGAGTTTACGTTAACTCACTGGCGAATGCCAACGGATTTTAACTTTACTCCCCCTCACGACCCGCTCTCGACGGGAGACTGAGAGAGAAGGCGGGCGCGCGAGAGAGAGGGGTGCGCGCGCAGCTGCAGCGAGCGAGGAGAGCGGAGGAGCGAGCGAAGGGGGAGGGGGTATAAGGCGCGTTACTGACACCGATATCAGCGTCGCGTCCGTGGCTTATTCGGTAGAGCGTCGCGCTGCGGCCCGCCAAGTCCTCTTTCTTTTAAAGATAGAGAGAAGACTGCGGACGCCGCCGACGGCGGTGGATGGTTTAGGGTCGCTTATAAAGTGTATTCACACTTAAAAAAATTAGTCAACGACATATCGTTGAAAGTGGCAGTGTATGCGTGTGTCAAGTGTTGATATAAATTCCTAGGACTCAAGTGTGCGACTCTAAACGAATACGTCTTTCCGAGTGGTAGTGCTTCCCGACGCGACCAGGCCCACCGAGCTCTCCTTACATTTATGAACCAAACGGACCTGGCCACCCGTTTATAGACGGCTTTTTTTTATTATTTTTTAAGTATTTTTACTCATACTCGTCGAAGTCTTCGTCATTTTTTTCTTCCTCATATTCTTTCCTCTTTCTCCCCTTTAATCTTTGTTTCCTCTGTTTCTTCCCTCCTCCCGAAAGAGTGAGCAGACGCTGTGCCCCTCCAGGTGGCAGTTGCCAGCTTGCTCTCTCCCTCTTTCCTCTGTGTCCTTGTGTATCTGTGTATACAAATAATAATAATAATAATAATAATAATAATAATAATAATAATAATAATAATAATAATAATTGCCTGAAGAAAAGATAAAATGCCTTAACATTCATCTCTCATGTAGACCTTTACGCGGGCCCATTTTATAAGTTCGCCCATTGCCTGGGCATGCTCAAATAAGTTTTCGAACCTTTTTTTTTTCTCCTGCCGTCTTGCGCCTTTTCATTTGTAATTCGACGTTAGTGGCGTCTTGAGCTCTTTCTTGTGTCTGCAGTGTGTTCGCCAGTTCATGTCTTTGAAACGACACCGCTTGTTTGTGGCTGTCGAAGAAAGCGTAATTGAGGGAACAACGTGGGTCCTAGCTTTATTATTCACTGGTTTCAAATGTGACGATTAGGGCGGCTCTTAAAGAGTGCCTGATTTCTGACATGCACTTTCTTGTCTTTTTTTTTTTTTGGAGCGGCTTTGATTCTGTTGTACCGTCCCTGAACGTGCTCGCATTCACCGCGTTTTCATTTATGCCCACTTTCATAGCGTCGCATCTTTTTGTCTTCATCACCGAGCGTGGGAAAGCTAATGAAGCGTTCATTTAATTAATATCGACTGCTCCTTCAGGAATGTTGGTTCTTTTCGCAGCGGACGTTGCGTTTGCCAGAGTGAAAGACAGCAGCAGTATTTTACTTCAGCACGTTAAAGAACCCCAGGTGGTCGAAATTTCCGAAGCCCTCCACTACGGCGTCTCTCATAATCATATGGTGGTTTTGGGACGTTAAACCCCACATATCAATCAATCAGTACTTTACTTCAAACCAGGAAGAGCAAAGTAGGAATGATGTGAAAGCTGGTAGTTGTGCACGAGTCGTTACGGTATTGTTCAGTATGCAAGAGCACCGACTTCACTCGGGGAATCCGCGCGCGCACACAAAACAAAAATAACCGTGGAGCTTTGGCTTCAACTAAGTTTTTCGAGTGCCATGAAAAAAAAAGGGGGGGGGGGCGGGTGGAACAAAGCAACCCGGAAGATATGTTTGTGAATGAGATAGCATCACGGAGAACCCCCAAATCTGAAAAAAAAAGCTACTTTGCGCAGGTGCGGAGTCTGTTGGTCACAGAAATAAGTGATCTTGAGAGAGAGAGAGAGAGAGAAAGAGAGAGACCGCCCTGCCCCGCCGCGATGGTCTAGTGGCTAAGGTACTCGGCTGCTGACCCGCAGGTCGCTGGTTCAAATCCCGGCTGCGGCGGCTGCATTTCTGATGGAGGCGGAAATGTTGTAGGCCCGTGTGCTCAGATTTGGGTGCACGTTAAAGAACCCCAGGTGGTCGAAATTTCCGGAGCCCTCCACTACGGCGTCTTTCATAATCATATAGTGGCTTTGGGACGTTAAACTCCACATATCAATCAATCAATCAGAGAGAGACCGCCCGCGCAAGGAGAACACTCATCGCTATGCAATGCGCAGATAAGTTGTCACCAGAGAGCTTGAAAGATCACCTTCCATATCGCGTCCTTCTCTTAGCAGCTTTCCAAGCAGCCGTACCTCGCTTCCATTTTTACTCCCTTTGTGACTGGGTGGTGAGTTAGTCACACTGTAAAGGGTTAATGTTTTCGTGTTTTTTTTGTATTCTAGTGAACAAGGCCACTGTTTTCGCTTTTACTTCAAGGTAAAGCATTACGCCGAACCAAGATCTGTAGAAAACGTTTCTCGACGACTTTGAATCCAAGATTAAAGACAGGAAGAGCGAAGTCGGGTAAAAAAATACCTGCAGGGTTATCAGACTGAGACGAGACTAAGCGCTAGCAAATCCCGCTTCAAATGACCTCGTCTGGGTCAAGAGAGAAAAAAAAAGCCCGCATAAAAAGTGCGTCAAGTTTGTCCGCCTCATACGGCTGGATTTCAGGAATTTTTATCTGCCGCGAAAGCCCTGTTCCACTCTGACAAAAAAACTTGCTTTGATAGTCAGCACGCATCCTAAGCGCCACTGACTAAAGAAAGATTGCTGCGAAGAAGCAGGTTAATACTATTGTTTTTTCTTCGGGGTGTACGCAACTTTCCTAGTTCCCTTGCAGCGGGCTCCATAGAGTCCGCCGCGCGTACCTAACCAAAGGACAATACCACCGCGGAATTTGGGATAAGTTCGTGCGGTGTGCTTTGGTCGAAAATGAACCAGCTGAGCATAGAGGCCGTCTCTCCCCCCACCGCCCCTTCTTTTCTCGTCGTTGTCTCTGGAAATGTTTGAAGCCCAGAACCAGAAAACGAGACCTGCTCGCGAAAAACGCAGGAGACCCATTTATCTTCTGTATACGGCGAAACTATATGGCTTTGTGTGTACACAACACTGGGGCTGTTGCGACAAACTCGGTCACTGGGGGTCTCACCGGCGAGTCCGAGGCGCGCGCTCATCGCTGTTCCGTTGTTCTTTGGTACCACGTGATCTGTTTCCTTTGTTTTTTTCCCACCTCAGCTTGTTACATGTTTCGTTGTGCCGGCCGCTCTCGTGTGACCAATCCGACTGGCGCACAGAAACTCTCATTTCGCGGGTTTTATACCCGCAAAGCGAGCTTTACTTGCGGGGGCTTGTTTGCGCGGGCTTTGCAATATTGACTGGTCGGACGTATATTGGAGGCTTGAACGCACGTCCCCGAAACGAAAACCCTTTCTCTCTTTCACTCATCCACTCGCGTCCACTTCGAGAGAACCCGGTCTGAACCGCGAGTCCACGCGGGACCCATTGATCATTTTGTGGGCGTTTGTATTGTACAAAGCCATAGTACATGCCGCCCGTGTCGCAAAGGCGAGAAGGTGGGTGAGCGGTTTGGGTGGCGTTGCCGTGGATCGATGAGAAATCGTTCGTAGATCGTTGGAAGCCGTTACTTTGAGCTCGCCTGCTGCGATATCGCAGAGATGTCGTTACGTGCGGACAGATTGCACGTGGGAGGTCGGTGACTGCCAGTCACCGTAGTTCGTTCAGCGTTGTAGAGTCGGGGGTATTCTGACCGGTCGAACTTGGTTTCCAGGGCGGTCGCCGTTAAAAATGAGACGCGGAGGTCTTATTAATTATCTCGAGAGGGCGAACTTTCTTTTAAGGGTGAGGATGTCCTGGGCCACCCTGTGTTAACGTCTTCATCGTCTTAGTAGTAATAGTAGTAGTAGTAGTAGTAGTAGTAGTAGTAGTAGTAGTAGTAGTAGTAGTAGTAGTAAGAGAAAGAGAATAAGGTTGTGTGAAAGGCAGGGAAGTGTCAACCAGAAGAAAATTTCCGGTTTGCTACCCGGCACTGGGAAAAGGGAAATGGGCATGAAAAGGTAAGGTGGGAAAAAGGACGGAAATGGGTGGTTAAAGAAAAGAAAATCGAAAACACGCACACACTCAAGAATGGGAACGTCCCAGTCGTTTAGCGGGTCCGGTTGACCACAGAAACTTCAGCAGCGCCTTCGTCGCTTTCAGGCTGGAAGGTTCGAAAGTTCCGGCACTCCGAAGTTGACTGTCCCGAAAGCGGCTGGTCATGTAGCTGCTCTAACGTTGTCGACAGCAGCTGTCTTTGGCCGCTATAATGAGGACAGTCACGAAGGACATGAACAATGGTTTCCTCACTGCCGCAGTAATCGCGCGTAGCACTGCCAGTCATCCCGATCCGCTAAGCAAACCTGTTCGTGAATGACACTACAAGCCGCAAGCGGCAGAGGACGGTTGTTTCGGATCGAGATAGTCCGGATGGAATTCGGAGTTGTAGTGACGGATCTAAACGGCATAGGCGGTCATGCAGAAAACCAGTCGTGATTAGTAGTAGTAGTAGTAGTAGCTTTAGTAGTGGTAATAACAGTAGCAGGAGTGGTAGGTGTCACGCAGGTCACGTGACGATAGGGGTGAGTCAATAAAGAAATAACCCGAAGTGATGATATTAATTTTTTGTGCCGTAGTCATCATCATCATTACACTTTTGTTGTCTGGTGGCTTTCACCACGTGCAAGTGGCTAAAGGATTGTGCGTTAGGTGCTTATGTTGATACCAAGAGAAAGAAGCAGCACAACTTGCCATGCCGCCCACCTTCAACTGTTGGTTACGGAAGACGGTGCTCGTATACCGAGAGTGTGATAGGAGGTACGCAATAATAAATTTCGAAGCGTTGCGAGTCCAACCTTTGTCAGACTATTCGTTCAGTGCTTCAAGCGTGTTGTCACACGGTCGCGTTCTTAGGGGAAATGCACGTGGGTTATTGGTTTCGGTTTTGAATTAGCTTGTTAATAGAACTGTAGAAAGTGAACAATACAGTAAAGGCCATTAGTCCGAAAAAGAGAAATTTTGTCACACAGTGACTGCCTCATAAAATTCAACAATTTTAATTCACGTTACTTCACTTCAACTATATTATTTAGTACGTCATGGTGATTTTGACGCGGTGGATTTGCATATTCGCTTCTTAGTGGGCGGGCTGGTTTTTCATGGGGTGCTAATTCAAGGCTCCCGTGCTATCCCGCGGACTTACGTAATGGAATTTCAGGCAGTTTAATTTAACCAATAGTCGCCAGCGCTGGTTTTCATGCCGCTGTCAGTCTGGCGAATAATAAGGAAGTGATGGAAAGAAGGCCACCAACACTTGTGGTGTTCGCCAGTACAGAGGGCTGCCGCTAAAATATATTCAGACGCAGAGGAAGGGCTACTCAATAGAGGCTGCTGTACTAAACTGGACTAAGAGGCGACAAGTCGCTGAATCTCATTCGTTTCATTGTACAGTACCAGAAGCTGCTCGCGATGTTCAAGCAGCTTGATGTTCTCGATCTGTTTTTCAATCATATATGTGAGCGTACACAGGGATCCGGCATACTCTCTCCCGCAGAAATTCCCCACTTTTCACTGCGCTACACTTCGCCCCCCCCCCCCATATATATATATATATATATATATATATATATATATATATATATATATATATAGTGGGAGTAATAATTCAATGGGCCAGTTAGTCTTCGTGAAGGTATGGGATATGGCACAACGGGAGCGTTGTCAACAAGGATAAATATATTTATTTCCCAACAGTTTCGGGAGGGGACCTCCCTTCATCAGGGGTACTTTCTTTCTTTTCTTTCTTTTTTCGTCTTTTTTCTCTCTTTTTTTCCTTCTTCCAGTTCCCTCTCACTCTCACAAACGTCTTTCAAGGCGAAAGGGACGCGGCAGCAAGGAAGCTCATGTCAGTATAACTCATCCCCTGATGAAGGGAGGTCCCCTCCCGAAACTGTTGGGAAATAAATATATTTATCCTTGTTGACAACGCTCCCGTTGTGCCATATCCCATATATATATATATATATATATATATATATATATATATATATATATATATATATATATATATATATATATATATATATATATATATATATTGTTAAGGCGTTTATTAGCCGGCCCACAGCGAGCAAGCACAATGGCGACAGTAACGGCTCTCAGCGCGAGCGGCGTCCTTGTTGGGTAGCCCCACTAGAAGGTACTCAAGAGTTCGACCCATTTCATAGTTCGGAGGCTTCGCTACAATTACCCCGGGGTCGAAGAGGGAGCCGCCTGGCGACCTAACAGCTTGTTATTATGAGCGGGTCATAATAAGCCTTCAGGCGCTCCACGTTGACGATGTCTCGCCCACGGCGGCGCATGTCCGAAGATTGTTCAACGGGTTCGATCAGATAGTTGACGGGTGAGGTGCGCTCGATGACACGGTAGGGGCCTTCGTATTTGGGACGTAGTTTGGAAGAGAGGCCAGCGGCTGAGGTCGGGATCGAGAGCCATACAAGCGCACCAGGAAGGAACGTGGGCTCAGAAGTGGTGGAGCCATCATGGATACTCTTCTGCCGCTCTTGCTCTTGCGTCGTAAAAGTCTTGGCAAGCTCGCGACACTCTTCAGCAAGCCTGGCTGTCTCGGAAATAGGTGTACACTCAGATGGATCCGGCGTGTACAGGAGTATCGTGTCCATGGTGTGCGACGGGTGCCTTCCGTACAGCAAGTAGAAAGGTGAAAAACCAGTCGTGCTTTGAGGGGCGGTGTTGTAGGCGTAGGTGACGAAGGGCAGTATATTATCCCAATTAGTGTGGTTGGCAGCGACGTACATAGAAAGCATGTCGCCGAGGGTGCGGTTAAAGCGTTCGGTGAGGCCATTCGTCTGTGGGTGGTAAGCAGTAGTTTTGCGGTGGACAGAATGGCACTCCGTCAAAATGGCTTCGACGACTTCCGACAAGAAGACACGGCCTCGATCGCTGAGAAGCTCTTGGGGTGGTCCGTGGCGCAGTATAAATCGATGCAGCAGGAAGGACGCAACATCGCGCGCAGCAGCCGCAGGGAGAGCGGCGGTTTCGGCGTATCGCGTTAAATGGTCAACGGCAACGATGGCCCAGCGGTTACCAGCCGACGTCAGAGGAAGTGGTCCATACAAATCGATACCTACGCGCCCAAAGGGACGGTCAGGGCAAGGTAACGGTTGTAGACTGGCGTGCGACATGTGAGCTGACGGTTTACGGCGTTGGCAAGTGAGGCAAGAGCGAACGAACTGCTGCACATAGCGGTACATCCCGCGCCAGAAGTAGCGTTGTCGAATGCGATGGTAGGTTTTGAATACCCCAGAGTGCGCGCATTGCGGATCAGAATGGAAGGATTCACATATCTCTGACCGCAGACTGCGGGGTATCACGAGTAACCACTGCCGGCCGTCGGCGTCGTAATTGCGTCGGTGTAGAAGGCCGTCACGAATGGCGAAATGGTGAGCTTGACGACGCAATGCACGCGTGGATGGCGTTGCGGATGGATCAGAGAGCAAGTCGATCAGCGGGCCGATCCAATTATCTTTTCGCTGTTCGGTAGCGATTATGTCAACGTCAATGGCAGAAACAGCAGCCGAGGATACTGAGCAGAGCACATCACCTTCAGGCAGAGGGGAGCGCGAGAGGGCGTCGGCGTCAGCATGCTGGCGTCCGTTTCGGTACAGAACGCGGATGTCGTAGTCTTGTAAACGAAGAGCCCAACGGGCGAGACGGCCTGAGGGATCCTTCAATGATGAAAGCCAGCATAGTGCATGATGGTCGTTGACGACATCGAATGGGCGACCATACAAATATGGTCGAAACTTTGTAAGAGCCCAGACGATCGCCAGGCACTCTTTCTGCGTGACGGTGTAGTTTGTCTCAGCTCTCGTGAGCGTACGGCTTGCATATGCTACGACATATTCAGGGAATCCGGGTTTGCGCTGCGCCAGGACAGCGCCGAGGCCTACACCGCGCTGGCGTCTGTGTGCACCTCCGTCGGGGCCGTAGGGTCGTAGTGGCGTAGAATGGGAGGAGACGTCAACACATGGCGGAGCTTCGCGAACGCGTCGTCGCACTCAGACAACCACGAATTGAGGGACCCGTTACTTCCAAGGAGCTTCGTCAGCGGTGATATGATCGTGGCAAAGTTTCGTATGAAGCGTCGGAAGTATGAGCACAGGCCCACGAAACTACGCAGTTCTTTGACGGACGCAGGTTTGGGGAATTCGGCCACGGCCCGAAGCTTGGCTGGGTCAGGAAGAATGCCATCCTTGGACACGACGTACCCAAGGATGGTGAGTTGCCGTGCTGCAAAGCGGCACTTCTTCAGATTTAGTTGCAAGCCGGCATTGCTGACACGTGCAAAAACTTCTTTCAGACGTTGGAGGTGCGTAGAGAAATCTGGAGCGAACACAACAACGTCATCGACGTAACACAAGCACGTGTGCCATTTCAAGTTGCGCAGAACGGTGTCCATCATGCGCTCAAAGGTCGCAGGTGCATTACATAGACCAAACGGCATGACGTTGAATTCGTACAAGCCATCGGGTGTGATGAACGCAGTCTTCGGTCGAGCGTCATCAGCCATGGGTACTTGCCAGTACCCCGAGCGCAGATCGATAGAAGAAAAAAATTCGGCTCCGTGAAGGCTGTCAATTGCGTCATCGATGCGCGGCAGTGGGTAAACATCCTTGCGAGTGATCTTATTGAGCCGTCTGTAGTCCACACAGAACCGCGCAGAACCATCTTTCTTCGCAACAAGAACAACAGGAGACGCCCATGGACTGTCCGAGGGCCGAATAACGTCGCGTCTGAGCATATCATCAACCTGCTCGTTAGTTTCCCGACGTTCAACAGGCGACACGCGGTAGGGACGTTGCCGTAATGGTGGATGGGCACCAGTGTCGATACGATGCGTAACAGCGGACGCACGACCGAGAGAACTTCGCCCGACATCGAAAGAAGAACGATATTCCGCAACAGGTTCAGAAGCTGGGAACGCTGTACCGACGTGAGGTTGTCATCAATGTAAGGACCAAATACATCAGGAGATGATGAATTAGAAGTGGAAACAGCACTGATGGTACGCAAATTGGGACAACGCGAGTCATCAGGTACGTCCAGGACTTGTGCATTATCCACTGGTTCCACTCTGCCGAGACATTCCCCTCGAACCAGCCCCGCCGCGGTGGTCTAGTGGCTAAGGTACTCGGCTGCTGACCCGCAGGGCGCGGGTTCGAATCCCGGCTGCGGCGGCTGCATTTCCGATGGAGGCGGAAATGTTGTAGGCCCGTGTGCTCAGATTTGGGTGCACGTTAAAGAACCCCAGGTGGTCTAAATTTCCGGAGCCCTCCACTACGGCGTCTCTCATAATCATATAGTGGTTATGGGACGTTAAACCCTACATATCAATCAATCATTCCCCTCGAACCAAGGTAACGGTGTACGGGGATGGGTTGGTCACGAAAATACAGGCGTTGCCCTGGGTGATTTGCACGATCGCGAAAGGTACTAGCAACCCTTTCCTTCGGCAAGCACGGTCGGATGGCGAAACGAGTGCAATTGTGTCGGAGAGTCCAGCGCAGTAGACAGATACACCCATCGTGGAGCTTGGAGGCACTATGGTATCGTCTTTCACGAAAATCTTGCTCACTTTCGAAGAACTGTCTTCCGGCGTCAAATGCGAAAAGGGGGAGAGTTCAATTTCGGCGGCGGCACAATGGATGACGGCATCGTTGCGGGAGAGAAAATCCCACCCCAGGATAACGTCATGAGAGCATGCGGGAATGATGATGAATTGGGCGACATACAGAACGTCCTGAACGACAACGCGAGCTGTTCACCCTGCTGTAGGATGGATACGATGCAAACCGGCGGTACGAAGGGACAATCCAGAAATTGGCGTCGTCACTTTACGAAGCAAGCGGCAAAATTTTTCGTCCATAACGGATACTGCAGCTCCTGTGTCAATAAGAGCAGAGGCGTGAACACCGTCCACAAGCACGTCAATGACATTAGATGGGCGGCTCTGAGGGCTTTCACAATGCGATAGCATCGCAGTCCTTGCCTCGGGGACTGCGACGACTAGTTTTCCCGCTCGTGAGCAGCTGAACTTGGCCGCATGGGGGACGGGGAACGACGTCGTGGAGACGGTGACCTACGAGAAGATGAAGCTAGGCGAGTTGACGGTGGCATAGACGGCGTTTCCTCGTGATAGGTACGCCTGATCTGGCCAGCAACAGGCGACGAGATATGGGGCGTCTGTACGCGAGTACAATAACGTGCTACGTGGCCGGCGTAACCGCAGGCAAAGCAAATGGGCCGGTTGTCGGATGTGCGCCATCGGTTCGCCGGGGTAGGTCTTGTCCATGACGCAAGAGCCGATGGACGGAACGGTGGCTGGAAAGGCTGCAGGGGGTGCTGGAGCTGAGTCTGAGAGGTCACGTCAACATACGTAGCCGGCATACCCGCTGCAAAGGATGGAGGTCGTGCGGCAGCTTCGGCGTAAGTCAGTGGGGCGGGCGCTTGAATGACTGGAGGTGGCCTGGCGACCACTTGGGCGTAACTTGGGGGTACAGGAGCCGGAAGCTGTTGTGGGTGGTACGCAGGCATGACCTCCGCTATTTCCTGCTCAATCGCTCGGCGGATGGGGGGGAAAATGGTAGTGGCCGATTGTTGAGCAGCCGGTGGGTGGGCAAAGGGCAGGAGAGAGAACTGCCGTGCGATTTCCTCACGTATGAAGGACTTGAGGTCTGCCAGCAGTGCCACCTGGTCACAGCTCGCCTCCAAGCCTGCAAGCCCTGCATCTCGTGGTGTGGAGCGACGGGTCATCGAACGCTGCCGGTGGAGCTCCTCGTAGCTCTGGCACAGCGTGATGACCTCAGCTATTGTGCCCGGGTTTTTGGCAAGCAGCATCGTGAAGGCATCATAGGCAATGCCTTTCATGACGTTCCGGATCTTGTCCGATTCGGACATGCTGTCGTTGGATTTCTTGCATAAGTCCAGGACGTCTTCAATGTAACTGGTGAATGATTCACCGGCCTGCTGAGCGCGTTCGCGTAAGCGCTGCTCGGCTTGCAGCTTACGAACGGCAGGGCGGCCAAAAACGTTGGTGATAGCGGTCTTAAAATCGGACCAGGTTGCGAAATCAGACGCGTGGTTGTTATACCACATGCCGGCCACACCCGCGAGGTAGAAAACCAGGTTGCCGAGTTTACCTGCCTCGTCCCAATGATTGGGGACGCTGACGCGTTCGTACATGACGAGCCAGTCCTCGACGTCGGTGCCATCCGCGCCGGTGAAGACAGGTGGGTCGCGGATGCGGGGGACACCGGAACATGGCGTCGGCGCAGGAGGAAGCGTTTGCTGGGCGGCGTCTTGTTGCATGATTGAAGGCACGGTACGGGATCTAAGCTCCAAGGGCATCGAATGTGAACCGAAGATGTTTGAAGGGCACAGCACTCTCCACCAAAATGTTAAGGCGTTTATTAGCCGGCCCACAGCGAGCAAGCACAATGGCGACAGTAACGGCTCTCAGCGCGAGCGGCGTCCTTGTTGGGTAGCCCCACTAGAAGGTACTCAAGAGTTCGACCCATTTCATAGTTCGGAGGCTTCGCTACAATATATATATATATATATATATATATATATATATATATATATATATATATATATATATATATATATATATATATATATATATATATATATATGTTTGGACACAATATTAATGAGATCTAACAGACAATAATACCAAGGAATGTATAGGGGAAGTTATTAGAACCAATGTAATGTAAATAAAAAAGGTGGGTGAAAAAGTAACCTGCCATGAGCAGGAATCGAACCTACAACCTTCGAATAACGCGTTCGATGCTTTAACCACGGAGCTATCACGGCGGTCATCCCCTCATCCACTTTTTTGGGTTTTTATGTGAATTTGAACGTGAGAGTGTCAGTCAGCGCCATCTGTAGCCAAGCGGCCAGCGTGGAACACCCTTTTATGAGCCTGTGTGGCGTCACGTAGCACGTGAACTTATTACGAGTGGTCAGCTGACCAATAGTCTCTCGTATCGTATACAACCTAACGGCACCAAGTCTGCCAGTACGAGACCCACGTTATATATATATATATATATATATATATATATATATATATATATATATTGATGTTTCACGTGGAACACATGCGTAGAAGAGTGAACAGGTCGAAACCCGACGTTTAAAAGCCATAAGAGGGCTCTTTGGTTGAGGTCCGATCATCTGCCCCTTCCGCTATTGAAAGTGACAATGACGAAGAAAAATTGATTGACGAGTCCATCGCGTGCCAGCGACAGACCCTGACGTGATTGCCCTCACACGGTCGCTTATGTATACCGCACCGGGTCCTCCCAAAGTACTCGAATGTCTCGCCTCTCCGTCCGGGATGTTGGTGCTTGCCTGAAGCGCGCATTTCGTAAGCAGAGAGCGACCCACTCAGACGCTTTTGGCGCGACGTAGCCGAGTCGCTTCATCGAATGAGAGGGCAAGCAGAAAGAGAGGCAGACAGAGAGAGGGTAGCTCATAATCGTTCGGCTAGGAAGACAAATGTCGATTCGCGATTCTGAGTGATGGCGTCCCAAACAAAAGCTGCGGGTGCAGCAACAAGTCGAAGTGGACGACGAGCCGCTGCATATGATAGACTCCCAGGAAGTTCGACGGGTGAAAAAAAAAAAAAAAAGGAACAGAAAGAAACCTGTCTCTCCGGCACAGGAGAGCGGACGGATGAGCTTGGATAGACCCCCCTTCCCCTCCCTCCTTCCTCTTGGAGCTCCACATACTATCGGCTTTGGCTTAGTCTGGCGCTGGCTGCCGCTGACCTTCCTGTTCCCTTCGTTCTTGGTTTGCACGAGCGACGCACGGATCGCGCATGGAACCAGCTGTACTGCCAGACGCTTTGCATACAACAGATGCTACACGACTCTTTCCTTTTTTTTGGTACTTGCCCCATTTATCGTCAGCATGCTTTGTCTTCGCGCTGCCGAAGGCGCAGGTGTGGTTTAACCTGCTCTGGCCGGTCGTTGTAAATCGCTGTGCTTCAGTCTCAAGGTCCGTAAAAGGAATGGATCGCTCGGTCGCCGCGAACCTGTATAATGATGTAGTGTGTTAGTTATCTAAAAAAAAGTAGTGGGCAACTCAACCGTTAGCTTAACGTGAAAACGATGTGGCTGTTGAATAGCCAATAGCCAACAATAGCTGACATACGCCAGTAGTATAGTTGACGTTAGCCAGTGATGGCAGTGTATCAGTAAATAGTGCGGCAGAATTCAGTTGCAAATTATGACTGACGTCGTGGACATCACACTGTGTTAAATGGTGCAAAAAGCTCTCAGAGACACCACATTAGAAAACATCAAACACACTTGTGTGTCATCCTAATACATTGTAGGAATAAAATCACAAAACTTGGAAAGGAACAACGGCCTTTATGGGGACTTCGAATAATCGTTTCATTAAATAACCATATCTTTGCACACTTATAATTTGTTTAATTATTTGCAAGATTCAAGCATGACGGACACTCTTTCCACCAGTGCGTGGTAAGACTCGACGAAATTAACTTGGCCACTCGAGAATTCTATAACCTAGTAAATGTAAAGTAAATGTTCGTAGTTCACGGTTGGGTAGGTTTTTCGGTACCGATGCATAAATTCTTACAAAATGAATGATAGGATTGACGAGTAGCGCTTACTTCAAGTGGTACCGTTTTACAGCGAAAGCGGTTATGAGACCACAAAGGTCACGTGTGCCGTAGTCATCCGCCTCACTGCAACAGTGAAACCTTGCTCAGCGTGCGTGAATAAGTCTCCGGCCGCCTGCACCGGAACATCGCACTGTATTTTTCTCCTGCGCGCGCGACGAGTGGGTTCACTGCACAACCGTTAACACATAATGGCGCATCTATGCGCAACTCTGCTCCCGTAGGGTGTAACTCTAAGCTCTGTAGCTAGGTCCTTACTACACGGTATAACTATCAGTTAAAGCGCACGAAAAACAGACATAAAGAGAGGACAAGCGCTTGTCCTCTCTTCATGTCTGTTTTTCGTGCGCTTTGACTGATAGTTATACCATGCCTATCCAACTAGCCCAACTTTCAATTCTGTTGCCTTACTACACCTTCATCATAGGTTTACGTGAACACCGTGTACAAACCACCAAAGGCGAGACCGCTGAGTGGTGCCCCGTCCTCGGACTCATGTGACCGTGTCCATCTTTCCTATCTTCTGCTTATTTCTGTCTCTATGTCCCTGTTCCTATCCTTATTTTTGTTATTCTTCCGTATCCTTTTTAATCCCTCCTTGCCCTGCGCAGAACTGCGGAGGTACCCTCCATTGAGAGAGGCACTAACGGAACTGCGTTTATTTTTTCCCTTTCCCCTTTCAGAAGTCACTTTGCAGAAAGAACCATAAGAAGTCACGCGAACGAAACGCTATATTGTTTTAATGGCAAAGAATTATTCGACCTTAATTGTAGTGCACTCTATAGGAGAAACGCATAAAGAGAGATACAGAAGGAGATATATGGAGTAAAAGAAAGAACGAGCAGAAATGGGAAGAATGAGCTAATAAGATAAAGGTGATTGGCACGGGGGCTCTCGGAAAAGAGGTTCAGTGCCACTCATTTTCATACCTTGGACAAAGCGGTGACTCGAGGTGCTAGGAACAGAGAGGAGAAAGGAGAGATACACGGAAGAGAGAGAGAGAGAGAGAGTCATCGCTTGTCAAGAAACAAGAAGGCTCGAAGGAGTGCAGTCATTACGATACCTAAGCAAGTACGTAAGGTCTGTGTAAACACGCGCGTAGAGCCCGTCAAAGGCGAGGAGCGGCCCATCGCGTCGGCGAGCCTCGTCTCGCGCCGTCGCGCCCGAGATGGACGAGCCGATCGCGTGACGCAAGCAAGCGGCTCCGCGCGCTGAACTGGGATTTCCGAAGGGACGACGATCCCGGGCGTTTTTCGCTGGCGCGTCCAGTCCAGGACCGGAGCCATGCTTCCCGTGGGAGCCGGAAGCGATGCGTGTAGGATGCATGGATAGGAAGAGTGGCGTCGGGGTAGGATGGTAGACAATGAGAACTTTCACTATTGCAGAAAGTGACAAGCTCCTTTTGACATTCGTGGAAAATATACAAATTGAAACCCTGCATGCGTGTCCTGTTCAAAATCTATACAATAGAATCCTGCAGATTCTATAGGAAGGGTCGAGAGTGAGAGAGAGGGAGAGAGAAGATGCAGGGGTGCACGCTATAAGGTAGACAATGAAAACTTTCTCTATTGAGGAAAGTGACGAGCATACATACATATGTACTCCCGTGTAGACTCGCGGAGAGTATACAAACTGAAGAAAGGCTTCGAGCGTGTTTTTTTTCTAGTGGCATTCCTTGAGAGAACTAGTGGTTTAGGTCTCTTGTATCCACTAAGAATATATCAGTGCGCTTGTCTTGCACGCTTGATTTCCACGAAGAATGATCGTCTGCGTGGCATCAGATGTCACTGACACCTATCACACAATATTTAGGAGCGAAGCTCGAGCTAAATCTTCGTATGAAAGGGTAGAGGCGAAACTTTATTATTGTCTTTCTGCAAAGCGCGCGCCAACGCTTTGGGGGGTGGACTGCCACGTCGAAATCGTGAGGCCAGGCTTGTCGGCCGCTCCACGAGCCTGCTGGACGGAGTTGGTCGGCCAGGAGGGAACTGCGGATGGCCGCATCGCGCCTGGCCGAGGTAGTATCGGGATTGGTGTGCGTTGTCCTGCACTGCCAAAGCGTGCGTGCTAGCATGGATACATGTCCGCATGCGGGGCACGCGTCATTGGGGAACACCTCGGGATAATTAAGTGTGTCCGCGAAAAACCCTCCGCGCCGTTGTTCATCAGCTCTGCCCATCGACGTAGACAGTCCGGACAGTCCGAGTTTGCCCGCCGCGCGTACCGAGTACAAGTGGCGAGAGATCCGCGGTCCCACCGGGGTACCACTGCCAGCTTTGCGCATTAGTTCTTCCGCTCGAGCTTCGACATTCTTGCATGTTCTGTGACAGGCTGTGATTCAACTCTACTTTGCGTAAGACAAGGAAAGAAAGCCAAGAAGGCTGCGTTAAGCCCCCAAGATCAGTCAACTTCGCTGTTTCTTAATCTCTACAAGGCTGGTGTAACCTTCTCCCTTTTTTCATTTTATTTCAGTGGCCAATGCTATTGTTTAATGAAAGGAAAAACTGGGCTGCGTGCGACTTTGAACATTTATTACCATCATTCTCAAGAGACCTACAAACAAGATTGCTCCCTGTTCGAGTGCGTTGTTGGGATCTATTCTTCATTTGTATGTCTGCGCCCTGCTTTCTTTTTTCTTTCATTGCGCTATAATTGATGCTAATATATGTATTTTAGGTATTGCTATTCATTCGCAAAGGCATTGTCGTGTGACATAGTCGTTAGTTGTTTTACAGAAAAAAATTTAGAAGATAAATCGGGATGCAGTCGAGGGGGGGGGGGTGGCGGGGGTTTCGGGGTGGTGAACTATGCTTAGCAAATTCACTGCGTTTGTTCTCAAAAAGGTTCACTGAGTTCATTACCTATGGTCAGCTTAAGAAAAGTTAAGCGGAAGGAGTGCCCTTGATTATGAATATGTTGTCAAAAAGTAGCATAAACGAACGTACACATGATAAGTTGTTGGGGGGCTGGAGATTAACAGCATCAGGAAAAACCTAGGTAGCGTTTGCATGTCGACTATCCTCCTTTGGTTCACAGAATTCGTAAGCGAATATTTCTTTATGGACTGGGCTTCGGCTGAGTGGAGCCGAGCGCACGTCAGTTTCAATCTGCACTTGTTCTCTTCCTCAATGTAGTGTACCAGCGTTTACAAGCACCGCGCAAGCCGACTTACCCGCCTTAATGGAGCTGCGCTTTCTTTCTGGCTCAGTTTACAGTTTTGCTTTCCTTAGGCGTTACAATCGTTTACCCTGATGCGACGCGCAAAAGCAACGTGACGCGATGCATTCTCGTATACTGATGCTAATGCGGCTGCTAAAATATCGCGAGAAACCAGGAGGAGCAGGAGGAAGGGAAGAAACGAAAGGCTGGAAGGTCAACCAGGCGCATGTCCGGTTTGCTACCCTGCACTAGGGGACGGGGTGAGGCGATTAAAAAAGAAGAAAGAATGAAGTGAAGAGCAACGTGCGGGTGCATGTGACCTTGTCCATTGCACGCTTATAAGCGGCCGTGTATAGTCCGGTTGTCATCAGAAAACCTAGCAATGCCCGCGTCGCTTTGCTGGCCTGCGACGCGTAGAGCCATGAATCGAGGATCTTCTCTTCGGAAATAATTCTGCGAGTCATCGGAACCCCGAAAGTCGGGACTTTCGCATACAGCGGGGGGCTGATGGGCACCTCCACTCTCTGCTGGCACACCTGTTATCTCGTCTGTAGGATACCTCTGCCACGCTGTTGAAATTAAAATATACATCACCACCCGGGCGGAGAGCAAACAATCGCGGCGCGCGTAGGCCCGGGTTTCGCGCGGCCATATGGCTGCCGCTTGCGCAAGGAACACGGGTGAAACTGCAATATGTAGCGCTGGAACGGCGCGTGATCGCTACAAGTCCAAGGCCGCTCGGCCCACAAACGATCGAGGGCGGTGTAAGCTGCACGAACTCTCTTTCTAGTTTTCTGCCACGCGTATCGCATCTACATAATCCTAGCACAGCCAGCCGCGCAGGCTGAGTGTATATACTTCGCGGTTAGGTGGGCTAATATGCTAAAACTTCAAAGGCTTATTTTGTGTCGTGCCAAGAACAAAGGGCAACTGTTAGTGTGCCCGAGTTTACATTATCGTTATCGTTTGCTATGTGTTGCTGTTTGAAATTGTGTATCTAGCTTGAAACCTCGACGCCAGTTTAGGTAATAGGTTGTGCTGGACGTCCACGTTTCACAACGTTCAGTGAAGGCGAAGGAAGGGGTTATCAGTATCGTTGAATGAGTTATTATGATGTGAGTTGTATGACGTAGTAGGGTAGGGGTCGCTAGAAGATGGACTCAGTATGCGTTCGCAGTGAGTTATTTCTGTCGGTTGATGAAAGTAAAGAGTGACTGCGTAGGTAAGGCTTAGCTGTAGTTTATGAACCCAAAGGGATAAAATCGGTTCAGTAGCCATTTACTACGCAGATTTTAAGCTTTGATGTGTTCTTTAAAGACAATAACGACTAAATCATAGCCGGAAATAGTGTAGCTTGTCACTTCATTGCGTCACAGGACAGGCTAAAACACGAACTAAAATAGGCCACCAATATAGAAGCTTACATCGCACAAGATTGATAAGACAGCACAGGCGGAAAAGGAAAAAGAACGGTTCACTTGTAATTGATTTTATTTTCTTGATGAATTGATAATTGCGTGGCAAGAGATAGCCAGACGTAGCCAGGGAACTGGGCAATATTGATTCACAAAAAAGGGGCATTGGTCCGTCCGTGCACACAATTGGACACTACACAAAACGCTAGCATTCGTACGCACGTGCACGCATAAACGCCATCCACATAATTACTCAACCTCGCCTCAGCTTCACCATCTTCAAGAGAGTGCACGTAAGTTTGAATCGGAGACCCACTTACGCTATGCCAATGCCAAACCACCGTCACCTTGCCCGTAGCCACGCGCAACAAACGGTCAACCTCCCCTTTACTTATGTTGAGTAAATTCCAAAAAATAAATAAATTCGGAAAGGTGTACGTGGGATTCGAGCCCCCTACTCAATTCCGCACGGACTACGCCATTGCAGAACATACGAAATGGCGTTCGAGATGGGAGGTACTACGTCCAACGTCTTCTGATAGGCGCATTTCGTTTTTGTTTTTTGAAAAAGCAACGCTTAAGAGATAGTTAGAGTGGTTTTTTTGGATTTTGGATACTTCCTTGCTTTCCGGAATGCGTGACCATCAAGGCTTAGTGCACTGACATTGGTGCCGATTTGATGCGTAGGTTTAGGATTAGATTTAGGATTGAACAGATTATTCCGAGGCACTGGGTTACGAGAGCATACACGATGGGAAACGTTTTAAGCGGTTTATGCGCTTTGAGCAGATTGCGTGTACTAAATATACTTTGACAGAGGACCAAACAGAAGCAGAACAACGTTTGCGTTTTAAGTCGATTACAGGAGCACTGGGCCTCCCGCAGCTTGTTCCACGTGACTGCACAGAATCTGAGAGAGAAAGTAGCATTAACCGCGTGTGTATGTATGAGAAACGACGCGTGAACAGTCGCGTAGAACATTTTCTTAGTCCGCAGTGTATTGTATACTTGTGGCTGCTATGCGATGCCGTATCATTTTTTTTTCTTCAGTGTTGGAAGATCTCACCGCATTGCATCATATGTAAATCAGTGTTTCTATAGCCTGCTGCACTTTGTCCCAGTGCGGTGGTTATACATGTTCGCACGATGTTTAGTAGCAGCACAGCGGTCATTGAATACGCACCAAGTTAGCTTAGTAGATAAGGAGTCCTCTGGTAAGTTCGAAGATGCGGGTTTGATTCCCAGCCGTGGGTGGCCGCATTGCAATGTGCGTGAAAATGCAAGGCATACCTGCGTGCTTATATTTGGGTGATCGTTAATGATAATCGAATTTGATCAACAGTTCCCGCCATACAGCGTGCATCCTGATGCAATCAAGATTCTGGCCCGCAAAAACAACAAAAAAACACAGTAATTTTATTAATGATGTAGTGGTCACGTCCTGCAGTCATACAGCATAAAACTGTAAAAAAGAAAACCTGCTTATGAAAGCTTAGAACCTGCAAGAAATAAAGGTGACCTTAATTTTAGGTCTGGTAATACCATGCCACCTATTTCTTACTGGGTGGGTATACCTCCCAAGCGCCTAAGAACTTCGTTCTGTCGAGCAGCATGCCAGAAGTACAATTGTGTATACCTATTTAGCCAGCAAGTTCCTGGCGGCAGCAATTCTCAGGCGGCCTCCCACAACAGCGGTGGATGCTCAACTATCTCACCAAGGCTGTGGTGGATTAAGTACACATGTATAAAAAGTTACTTTTCTGTATATGTATTGCAAGTATGTATTTTAAATGTTATCTCCCCCCTACACTAATGACCCACACAGGTGCTGTAGGTATTTAAATAAATAAATAAATAAATAAATAAATAAATAAATAAATAAATAAATAAATAAATAAATAAATAAATAAATAAATAAATAAATAAACCTACGAGTGTGGTTCATTCGCGTATATTCCACACACGGAGAGCTCAATTGTGACACGCTGGTCCATACGCACACGTTGAGACTGTTACTGCGCACGTAGTGCAACGCAATAAACAGACGTGATCTCCACGAAAATGGTTTATTGTATTAATTTATCGTCTTTTGTACACCACACCACAATACATGGCCTTATGCACAAGATTGGCTGCTAATCCGAAGATCATGTGTACAATTCAAGCCGCATTCAGACGCAGTTGAGACGCATGCTGTAGGAGTTCATATTATACTGTGCGATGCTATACTATTCATATTCATATTCATATTATACTGTGCGATGATATTATACTGTGCGATGCTAGTGCACGTTTAAGAACAACACCAGATGGTCGAAATTTCCGGAATCCTCGACTACGACGCGCCACACACTCATATCGCGTTTTTTGGCTGGTAAGACCCCAGATATTGTCATTATGGCCTTTTCCACGCTCACTCTTTATTCATAGCAGACCACTACGGGATCAGGCTGTCATCAAAGAATTCCAACCAACTTTGATTCAGGACGTAATAGTAGCGAAAGATGACCGATCAATGACTAACGACATGTGCGACCTGGGGTGTTCGCAAAACACAAACCAAGTACACTGGGTTGTGCTAACTGATGCCTCTTGAGTTGAAAACTATGTTTAGTTATCTTCAATGAACGCAGGAGCACTCGTGTGCCTTTCAGGGCTGTAAGTTACACTCCTCTGACACCTAAACTTTCGCGTTCGGCCAGCCAGTATGATAAATGCGTACCCTGCAGTACGCTCAAACATGTAATTCGAAGTCGCCATTTCACGGCCGACTTTTCTCAGGGATTGATAAGTTAAGTGGGCTATAGTCAAACTGATGAACATAATCAGCATAACAGCGCCAAGTTCGCGACCGCGACACACAGGACACAACGCTGTCCCGCGCGTTTCCTGTCCACTATTTCGCGCTGTACAGCCGTAATGACTTGATTCAGAGACCACGCAAATCTGTAACTGCGCACCGTACCCCGTGCTACGCAACACTCGGCAGTCGTTAAGCTGCATATTTAAGGCGTGGCTTACACCAACCGTATAGCGGTCCGTCGCGCACTGCAGTGGCAGTCCTTGGTGTAGGCTCAGAAGCAGCAACTGGTCGTCAACCTTCAAACAAGCGAAGCTGCGTCCTGAAACCAGACGCCTGTACTGTAGATGACACAAAGGCATCTCCGCAACTGTGTACGCGCTTTAAGGCAGGTCTCCCGCACGCTGTATGCTTCGCTTTGTTGACTCATATGACGGCATTATAGCGGTGTTTACGCATTCGCCGTCGCTTGGTAGCTAGCTCTGCACGCGTTTCGCAACGGCAACTGCGGCTGTGCCGGCTGACTGCATTATGCGCTTTCTTCGGGCGAAAGGAGGCGAAACCTACTTAGGACGATGCGGCAGTGCTCGGATCGCGTGTTTGCGGTCTCTGTGTTCTCTCTTGTTGCTGTTGTAACAAGCTAGCCGTGACCAGCGCGCGCTGACAGAGACGGCTCGCGAGGCAGAGACAGTGCAAAGCAGCACCGCGGTGGGCATTGGCCAATGTGACCGACAATTAGAAGAAAGAGAGATCGTATGTTCGGTTTGACCTACTTCGTGTCAGACTCGAGGGCCCGGCGCGTTCAGTATGCGCAACATGGATGCGACCTCCCCTATTCGCCCTTCATGTATGCATTACTTTTCTCACTGTATGCGTTTACAGATGTTTGTTTTGTCCAGGGCCGCTATATTGTATAGCGATGCCTGCTGCCCGTTTCTATGCTATCGAGTTGTAGTCCACCGCTCAGGCTCGGTGGTTGTGAAAGACATATCCGCGAAATGGCATACCAACGATATAGTTGCTCTAATTTGTGTGGATACAGTTTTCACCTCAGGCGAATTTCCATTGAACTTACAGGATCGTTTCTGTGGGCCTATTGATTTCTCTTTTGACCTTATTGACATAAAATGTTTTTAGGGAACTGCAAAACGATTTCTCAGTTGAGTAGAGGAACGGTGACGACACTCTTAAACTTAAACACCCCGCACGCCTCTTTCTGTGAACAAGATTCCCTCGATTTCTCCGCCTGGTTTGGGCTCTCTTATGCACTCACTTTAGACGAATGGAAGGCTAAATATATAATCTTCATCTCAGTCGACGTACTGTTCCTGCCTCGCCACCCTCCCAAAGCTTTCAGCACCTAACGTCGTTTATTATCGCCTCTGGGATTGGAGGCACCTTACCTGTTTTTGCACGGCCTCCGTGATTGGCCAACTGTTTAATACGTTATGATGTCACCTGATGACGTATTCGTGCGACGTAATTGTGACGTTATGATTATGTCATAACGTCGCAAAACTTAGCAGCCATGTTGACTTGCTATTGAGCAAGCTTTGATGTCGTGTGATGATGATGACGATAACAACTTCAGTTTCCGCCAGATAAGAAGGCCCTCTACTCCCCGTTTTCGGCAGTCATGCCTATAAGTAACCGAAGCCGGCATATCCGCGATGAAAAGCAGGCAAAGAGTTTTTGACTCTTCGCGGCTTGTTCCGCCTAGCGTATGGCTTGTTGTTGTGGAGCAAGGTCCTCGCTCTGCAGAAGCGCCTCTCAGACCTCTCTACTGTTTATATGACGTCGCCACGTGACGCATTGTGATGTCATGATGCCATATGGTGACGTCATCACCGGATATTTCGCATCGCTCGTGTTGACGCAGCCAGCGTGAGACGCTGGCCAATTTTCGCGCTTGACGAGGCACCGGGCATCTTTTGAGGTATTAGACTCAATGTAAACTTTAATAAAACAAATGTTACTATTTTAGATGAGTCATGACTCTCGCCGTGTATGAATCTTTAAAGAAGCAAGTTGGCTCTCTTTTTGTGCCCACGAGTCTCCGAAGAAAGTATTATGATCTCTAAAAAGAGTTCACGTTATCTCTTTAAATATAGTCATACAGGTGGTAACTCAGGAATCACAAGGGAAGTCAAAGAACTCTATTTTTTTTTTCAACCTACCACACGCAGCACGCCGACTGTTGCAAGGGTTAATAATCAAGTGTCGGGAGAAAGGTTTCAGCGCTTTTCCGAAGCTTCGGTCCATCGGCGCTTTGAGCCCCGCAGCTGTGCTTCCGTCACACAACTCGCAACCTGGCGAGCACATCGGATGGCATTCCGTCGGACCAAGCACTCTGACGCAAATGCACTCAGCGACGAAACTCCTTTCAGGTAACACGTGCACGCATGTTTGAGTTGGCCTTTGTTCGTCCGCACTCAGTCTCGAGCACTGAATTGCGCTCGAGCGCGGCACGACCGCGACGAGTGTTGGACGTGTGCGCGGCCGCAATGCGGGTACACACTGCCTTTCGGGTGGCAGCTGCCAATAAAGAACCCTCGCCACTGCTGCAGTACTCGCCTTTAGCTCTGTCTGCATTCATTGCAGCGGCTGCACTTCGTGGGTGGGCTGGCAGCAAGCAGGAAGCGACGGACATCGCGCGTCAGTAGTGGTTTAAATGTTTGTTCATTTTGAAAAGGGAAGTTCGGTTGCTCTTCCTGCTACACTTAGAAGACACAGTACGGAGGCGAACTGCTTTGGCTCTGCAGGATAAGTGCTTCGCGCTGATCCGGCAAATGATAATCTAGGAACACAACTCGGAGGCGTTCGTGGCCTTGCCTTGCTCTTTTCTGCGTCGTGCTTTAAAATTACTATTGTGCCACATTCGTAAACGTTGCAAGCGCTGTGTGTGTATATGCGTTAACGTGAAGTCTGCCGTGAAGTCCCAGAAGTGGTTACGACGACTATTGAATACTTGACGACAGTGCACTTCTACAGGAACTTATACACTCGTCACTGATAGAGGAATTCTTCGCATTATGAACAACAACAACATCATTAACAACAACAACAACAACAACAACAACAACAACAACAACAACAACAACAACAACAACAACAACAACAACAACAACAACAACAACAACAACAACAACAACATGAACAAAAACGATGACGACGAGAACAACAACGAGAACAACAAGGAGGAGAAGATGTAGGAGAAGGAGATGAAGATGAAGGAGATGGAGATGAAGGAGATGGAGGTGAAGGAGATGGAGGTGAAGGAGATGGAGATGAAGGAGATGGATATGAAGGAGATGGAGATGAAGGAGATGGAGATGAAGGAGATGGAGATGAAGGAGATGGAGATGAAGGAGATGGAGATGAAGAAGATGGAGATGAAGGAGATGGAGATGAAGGAGATGTAGAAGGAGAAGAAGATGAAGGAGGAGAAGGAGAACGGACGACTTGTTCGCGTGCAACTGGGTGCTGTTTCATCGAAAGTAAAATTCATTCTCCATTAATTCGTTGCCACACATTGTCGGATTATAAACACCCTGATCTTTGCCCGCGCAGCTACGCCAGTCGTTCATGTGTTCATGTTTACAATATAGTTAGTATGTGAACCAGCCGCACACTGTTGTAGTTCTCCAGGACGTCCTTCTCAGAGACGCGCACCGAACTTCCAGGTTCGCGGCATTATCAAACAACGTTGTGTCGAGCGGACTATACATGCGAAATGGCGTAACTGTCGTGAAAGGTTGGTGCTATTCATGTGCTCGCATGTTCCGTACTTCAACGACGCCGATATGAATCTGCTGAGCTTGAGGAAAACAGATGTGCACAGAAATACATGCAGTGCATCGGGCAGGCCGTACTGTACACATTTCTGAAAAAAACAAAACAGGAACGTTGGTAGTAGCGGGGAGAGACGCGCAGTAAATAGTGACAATTTGATGCCTGTTTTTTTTTTTTGTCTTTCAGCTCTGTTTACTAGAAAGCCCACGTGTCAGAAAAAGGTTCGGAGATAATTTGCATATTCTAGCAGATTCCGAGGCGTTGCCGGTGCCCCTTTGTAGGCTTTTTCGTGCAGCCCCGTGGATATTGAACCCGAGGAATGTGCCCCCTTTTCGAGCTCGCTGGCGGTGTTCAGGATATCGACTTTCATTCTCTTCCGTTCGCATACCGAACTCAAGAGTGTCGCGCACGGGTTGAGAGAGAAAGAGAGTGAGATAGTAGTTCAAGGCCGATTCTTCCTTTTCGCAGCATCGGCGCCGACTTCCATTTCAGGGTTCCGACACCTCCGCATTCTGTTTAATCTCCCGAAGGTATTTGGCGATGGAGAGCCCCGTCTCTTCCAATTCGCATTTGGCGCAGTTAACGAGGCCACAGATTCACTCTCTCATTCGTTTCGTGCGCTTAGCCTTGCTGCTTGACAAAAAAATTCTTGTAAATTTGCCACGGATTTCAAAACAGCATGCGTTGTAGCGAACATATTTAGCGAGTCGCACATCTAGCACTGTGAATATGTGACGTTTAATATTTATGGATTTTTGTTATTTTTTTTGCCAGAACTAATCAGCCCCGTTTAAATCATGGTTCAGTTACGGTGACACAGTGCCGAGACGTGCTGCCGCCATCGTCCACCTTGGTGGCACTGTGGACATTCAACCCGAAAATGGCGCGTTTGTTCTCAGGCGTGGCATCGCACTTCGACGGAGGCGATTAGTAGAGGTCCATGTTCGATGCGATATCAGTGGTGGTTAAAGAACTACAGATAATCTATACTTCCTGAGCCCTCGGCGGCCATGATGTGCCTCATAATCGTGTCGCGATTTTGGCATCTACAACCAGAATATAATAAGTGAGATTTTTACGTCCTAAAGCCACAATATATATATGAGACGCTGTAGTGGAGGGCTGCAGAAATTTCGATCATCGCTCAGTACACGGGTCTCTACCATTTGGCCTCCACCGAAACGCGACCACCAGTATCGAACCCGCAACCTTTGCGTCAGCAGCCGAGCACCTTATAGCCACTGATTCACCGTGACGGACGCACGTAAAGCGCCAGATAATATTATCGCTAGTGCTCCCGCTGCACTGTTACTGAAAATAGCGCCATTCTTCTTTGCAAGAACCTCAACTTCGATAACCAAGTGAAGAGGGAAGCCACGTACTCTCCGGTCATGCTTTACGTGTGTAACACCACTTGAACAAAGGACACGAGGTCCATGAATGCGGCCCGCCGTACAAGTAGTCTCGATGCGCCCGCATTGCCGCTTCGTGCTATGGAGACGAGATGTTGGAACGCCACTTATGAGAAGCACGACCAACGCGCCGTGTTATTGTTGCAGTTGTTCGCGCCCCATCTTCTCACTGCGACCACTGCACCTGGTGCTCACGAAATAGAGCAAACGTTCCGACGTGTACCACGAAAAACCGTTACGCGCGTGCTACGTTCAGTCTAAAAATAGACGCCTCACCGTCTGAGCCAGTGCCCTCGTACTGTTGCTGACTTGCCGATAACTGCCGGCATAACGATTCACCGTTTGATATTCGCTCACGGACGTTTACTGTTCACGTCATTGATTTGCTTGTGTTCTTATCGTCTGCAGTCTGGACCCCATCCACGTGCAGCTAGGTCAAAACGAATGGGCAAGCGTATACAGGAAAGTCTGGCCTTCACGTGCGCAGTAAATCTCGCGAGAACGGACGTTCACGCAACGGAACGAAGATACCTGCCAATTAACCATAAAGCGAACGGACTGAAGCAGTCTTTCACAACGTTTCGTTCGCGGTTTCCGGCCGTCTGGCGATGTCGGCACGATGCGGTCGTCATCAAATACCGACGGTACTTTCTCACCGCTCGAAGCATTGCGACTTATAAGACGAGGAAAAAGTTGACAGGCTTGCGAGGGTACGGCGGCTTATGCTGGTGTACACTGCAACCGAATACTAAGAAGAAGGAGTCAAGAGAAGACACATATTCCGTCTGTCACGCTTCACTTATGGCCTTCGTTTCTCTCTCTCTCTCTCTCTCTCTCTCTCTCTCTCTCTCTCTCTCTCTATTTGTCGCGCTATTGGGACATCCGGCCATGAGTTACGAAGCCTAAAATATCAGACTCAAAGCCAACATCGTGAAAATTAAGTAAACGATTGAATGGAGATGCCACGACATAGAGCATTGCTTGTCCCGTGTTTCTTCACGCTTGTGAAATCACTTGACTTTGGCTGGCTGTCGTCCCAACGTGCCACGTATCATACCTCAAAGCCTGCACAGCACACATTCCTCCACTGTGTATCAGTTAATATTTGCTTATATCTGAGATTTCGCGTGCCAAAACTATGATACGATAATGAGGGGTGCTGTAGGGGAGGGCACCCGAAATTTCGACCACCTGTATTTATTCACGGAGACGAAAACGCCTTTGGCGTTTTCGTCTCCGTGAAGTTTGTGTCCTCCGTGGCCGGGATCGGACCCGGAGTTTTGGCCGAACCCTTGCCACAGTGGCGGCAAGGTTGTGAAAGTTTATTATAAACGAAAATTCGCACGCATTATGTTTCATGTTTACACTGGTTAACATGTAGTTTGTATTCCGTAATCGGTTATAGTGGGGATTCTAAAAAATGCCATAAACATCCAAGTAGTATTAGTTTTTTTCTGCCTGCAAAAATTAAATATAACCACAACTAGAGATTGATAAACTGATCAGTGATAAATTACAGTTTGATCGAACAAATCAATATTTCGCTGCAAGACACGCCACTCTCATATACAGCGTTTTTATAAAAGTGGCGCAATGTTTCATGTAATAATGTCGCCGAGCCTTGTTGTCT
Source organism: Rhipicephalus microplus (assembly GCF_043290135.1). Lineage (NCBI taxonomy): Eukaryota > Metazoa > Arthropoda > Arachnida > Ixodida > Ixodidae > Rhipicephalus > Rhipicephalus microplus. Next base: position 4,560,288 of record NC_134703.1, on the reverse strand, counting down.
AAACATAAGCAAGGAAGGAAAGAAGCAACAAAAAGGAGATGGTAGGGAAGTTAACCAGGTAGACATCCGGTTGGCTTATACCCTACACTGGGGGATTGGGGCAGGAGACCAAAAAGATGAGAAAGAGGGAAGAGAAGGAAAAGAAAAAGGGAGAGGCAGACAGTAAATTCACTGCAGCGTGTTGAAATCCACCACAAGTCAGAAACGTTCACACAAACCCGTCTTCCTCGAAAAACACAAGAGGCTTTTCACTGACTTGTGGGCTGTCGAGGGATGTGGATTGTGCTGTAATAGCACCTGCACAGAAAAAGGTCGATCATCCAGTCGCCGCAATGCGTTTGCAAGTACTTGTCTCTCTGAGGCAAAGAGAGGACTGTGCAACTCGCACGTAACCTGGCTGCTGCCACAGTGCAGAGTACAGATAGGAATTTCTTTATATTTGTTCGGATTTTGTGGTACATTCAACTCTTTGCAGTCTCGTTCCACATTAATAACAGCCGGTCTGTTTATTCAGATCGAACATACGTTGTCGTGTTTCGTAATACTTGTGAGCGCGTTTTAAATGGAGTGTGGAAAAAGTGTCTTCATTGCGAAAGCGGTTGTGATCCGTAGGTTCCGTATCGCGTGTATCTCAATGACGCTAATTAAACTAGTGGTTAGCAGCCATCCGCCTGTCAGGTTAGTAGATTCGTTCGATTTATTTAAACTTATCGTTTCAATGTAATGTAAGGGAGTAAGACAGTAAGTTGGGCCAGTTGGTTCGAGTAGCCGTTGTGGCGTGTTCGCTTACCTCGACAGACGTGAAATAAATTATGATTGGATATGTCTGGAGCAGCGTACGTTGAATGATAATATGAAAGCATAATGTCCATTAGTCAACACTAGGCTTTTTCCCCTGCAAATGACATCGGCAGACGAATATGTGACCTGATCAGCTGAGGCGATTGCGGGTGTGTCTGTTCACAGAATTGTTAGCAAACAGAGGAATAAAAAAAACGGGCTTTAAATGAATTTTGTCTGTATTTTGATTTCCATTCTTTTACGAGAAAAAAAAAGTCAGCAGTGAGAATAAGTGAGGCGTGACGCTTGTTGCAATGCAAAGCTAATAAAGAATACTGTTGCCATTTTGTGGCACCATGAGTCAGCTCGGCTGTTAGGCTTGCGGTCAGGCCAGGGACGATCTGAAGCTGAAATGTTCTCACCTAGCGAGGAATATAAGTAAACACACTGCTTTTCTTTTTTCCCACTTGAATTATACTAGAAATAGCGTTTTAAGCTGTGAAGCATGACAGTAAAAACAAATCCGCAAATGGTGTCTTCATAGGAAATGTTCAAAAGCGGCACCGTTGTGCCCTGTACTGTTTGAGCACCGGCTGCTGCAGCGTCACGCTTCGTAGAACGCTATTTTATGGACGGCTGCCTCCGCTTGAGTCGGTGTAATGTAGTATTCGTGTCGAATTAGGCACACGACTCTGGTTATGTAAAACAAAAAAAAACACAAAAAAAACGTCTACGTGCTGTCCACGTTGCTGTGCTGTCGGAGCCTGAAAGTGCGCTGCTCTGGTGAATCGGGCTGTCTCGCGTACGCTGCAAATACTTTGCACTTTTACTCACCGGTGAGCTTAGGATTTAGCTTCTTCTTGCGATGCCTTTACTGTCAGTAGTTTCCGATTCGAGAAGGTAACAATGTGCTTTCTGTGAAATATTTGTTTGCTTAAATTCTTTATAAAAGCACACAAAACAAGGCGCGCCCAGTGAACTCCAGGAATGGTGTCCTTTTACAAGACAAAGATGCTGAAAATGCAGTGGCAACCGTAGGTTACATTGTTCGGAGCTTATAAGCAAGAGACAGCATGTTTAAATCTGAAGTTGAGCCGTTTTACGAGCATGTATAAGTTGGGTTCACTGCATGGATGTATATTATAGCGATGTAGAGGAAACGCGAGAAAGAAATCTAATATTCGACGTGGGAGTGGCCCGCATTGGGCTAAATCGCGTTCCGAAGGACCTAATAGAATTCGTCCGTCCATCCATCCATCTGCATTTATTGAATGCTACGTGTGCATCCGTTTTTAAATGATGGGAGAGAACAATAACCGTAACGACGCAGTGAAATATTTCAATAGAGATCGGTGAATGAGGGAAGATTGTGTGAATGATGAGCGCTTGTTATACTGTATGCACTGGAAGTTCACGCAATTACAACGATTCCAGGAAGAACAGAAATGGCCGCACCATGTAGTTAAACACGAAGGACACTATTTGCTGTCAGATTAGATTCAGTTAAAAATATGTGCTTTTAAAACAAAAAGGAAAGAAAGAGTGCCTTTTGAAGCTATATACCTTTGACAATACGGGGTTGCTTATTATGACGTGCTTTCGGATAAGTTATCCATTTGCACGGCTGCATTCTTCTGACCATGTTTCTGTTAACAATAAAAATGAACAAATAAGGACCTTCCGCTGCTATTCCCTTTGCTCCACTTTTTTCTCTTTCTGCGCTTCGTCCTCGTTGAGGTCTTTCTACTTTGTTAAGTGGCACGCCGGTTAGGTTGCCTGCCTAATTTAATCTCTATCGGATAAAGGAAGCAAGCGAGTCGCGCTCATTTGAACACTTTTTCTTCTTTCGATTTTTCTGGAGTCTACGCCGCTCGCCCACATAGCTAGAATAGCTAGCTGTCTGGGGCGACACTGTAGCTCGGCGGGTGTGAGAGTTAGCTAGCGACAGAGGTGTGTCTTCGCGCTTTTCTTTCATCAACTGGGTCTCGTCAACGAAACAAAAATAACTGAAAAACAGTTTGGCGTGCAGTGGAGAACGAAAACGAACGACAACGAGAGAAGCGTCCCGCGGGTGTGTGTGCGTCTCGGCGCGCCCGGGGTACTAACCATGCCTCGCTGTCCCATCTCAACTACGGCAGGAGAAGCCCGGGCTCCCGGCTCCCGCGAGAACTCGTTAGCAAGCTGAGCGGCCCTAGTCACTTGCTCGGGGCGGGCTTCTATGCGAGGGCGCTGCGTGAACGAAATTCGCTATACGAAGAGGAACATGAGACTGAAAGAGAAAACAAGCAAGAGAGGAATAGTCGAGTAGCATGAAAGAGGAAGAGGGAGGGAGGAGACAATGATCGAAGTCTCGCGTTGCTTGTCTGCGTAGGGTCTGCGTTGCATCGACTCGCATTTACGCCGGGTTTCCGGCCTCGACTCTTTTTGTTGACTTTCGCTATAGTTTGTTCGCTAGTTTTCTGCGAACATGTTTACCGATGGCCTACGAGTTTTGACACGATGTTTTGCCCGACGGAGAGAGAATGGAGGGCTGAGTGAAAGAATGTTATTCTTCTTTTTTAGGAAAAAAAACGAAACTTTGAAAAAGAGGAATATTTGCAGACGCGAGCGATCTTGCTTAGTCGTTTATCACTTCGCTTCTAACTGTTGACCTTTTAGCCAAACCATTGGAGAGAGGCGACGACAGCAAACTGTTTCACATTCTTTCGTTTTCATTACGCTTAGAAGCGGCATCCGAGGCAAAATGTGCGTGGTTTGCATTTTAATGGTTTCGAAGGCGTTTATAGGCGCAAGTTCCTCGACTTTGTGTTTTTTGTACATATATCAGATGAACATGTCTTGAATCCCGTGTTTTCAACAAATCTAGAATGTTTTCAGAGTTTTCAGAACATAAAGTGCTCCCGCCACTATCAAAGGCCAAAGACGCAGTGTAAGAGATCTCATACGTATACACATATCAGTCATGGTTTCATAGACCTTACACGTCGTATGTAATAAAAACTTGTTGCTGGGCAAGTTGGTGAATACTAGGCGATATCTTCATTTTAGCGCCAAATAAAAAGAACAAACACATAAGACAGCCACCTGTTTCGTAGTTTTTCATGTGTTTGCCTTTTTTAGCGTTAAAATGGTGGTATTATTACATTATGTGTCGCTTTGAGTGAAACCCTTTATCGTTATGCTGCCTGAACACCAGTGCAAAAATACACAAAGCCGAAACAGTATAGTGTTTTTAATATTTATTTTTCTCTTTTTTTTCAGGTGAGTGAACGCGTCCTTCATGTCATTTTGAATAAAATCCTTGCGTCATCATAGGTGAGTTTTTCCCCTCATCTTTCAGTTTGAATAATAAACATAAATGCAGTGTTGACCTACATAAGCAATGCTAGTTAAATAGACTGACAGACAAGACTATAATGGCTAATAGCGATTCACTAATGAGTGACCCAGCTGACAAAGATTTGTGTCTTTGATATCTTGTTTGCCTTGCCCGTCATTCTTTTCTCAAAATGTGTTCGTCGCGGCTAATATATGGCTTATACATTTACAGAATCACCTTATCGCACTAACTCCATGGTTCATGCATATATATTCAGAAACCTTTTCCTATGCTGCACGAGCAGTTCGTGTGCAATAGCATGGCTTGAATGCTGAGCAGTTCTGTCCTATACAGCTAGTTCATGTTTTGCATCAAGAGTATTGTTGCTGGTGTCTTTGTTAGGATCGTTGCATTGTCACGTTCTAGCGCCTTCGGTGTACTCGCGCCATTTAGAATCCATGACCTTTCGCATGCGTGTCGGGGGGAAGCAGAAGAACGCATACGTCTACTTGCGGAAAAGATCGCCGCTCTCACTTTCTTCGTATGTTTTTTTTTTCTGATACTTATACACCAGAAAAATTTTCTAGTGTGCAAGGACGAAGTGACACACCTGCTTGGTTCGTTCTGATGTGTCTCGCAGAGGTTATTCTCCCGGGTGGCTCAGCAGTGCTATAGCTTTCTACTTCTCCGCACCGCCGGAGAGTCCAACCCGACTTGGGGGTCGCAAAAAGCAGAAGCGTTTTCGCGGTACGAAAAAGCAATTAGACCGGCCCTCTTCGCTGTACACCGGTGACCGTGCGATACGAGTTTTCCGCCCCAAATGAGCGCGTAATTAGAAATAGTGAGTCCTGTGGCAGTGGCCCTGCTACTACAATCGCCTTGGGACGGCAACCTCACTTTCAACGCTTGCCTCTCTGAGCAGGATTTAAAAAAAAAAAAAAAGAGGAGGCGCTCGCCTTTCCATCTTCTCCGACGTCCAGGCTGGTGGAATCCTTTAGCGCGATGTCGTAGTGCGGGTACGTGTGCCCCGTGCTGAACGATGTGCGAGTGTGATTGTGTACGTGCGAAAGTGGACCTCGCTGTGTGCTGGCCACTGTGGAAATTGCTCGCGGCAATTAAGTGTACAGCGCCGCTTGCCTGTTGGAGAACGGCACCTGCGTGTGGACGCGCCGTTAGGTTTCGTTCGGAATGGACCACGGCGATCACGAGAGCCCTCAACCAAGGGCCGAAAGTAGAGCAGCAGATGTAAATGTTAGAGCATTGCATGTCCTCGGCGAAGGACCCCCCTCTCTCTGTGCCGCTTCCTTTCGACTCATCTTAAGAGGAGTTGACTTTCGCTTAGCTACTTTGTTTGCACTCTCAGGGAAAGTAATAGAAAGGTTCTTCATTGAATTTTTTCTGGCATAGGTAATGCCTGTTTACATGAGCGGGTCGTCTGAATAAAAAGTTCAAGTGTGATCTTGACCATTGATTACTTTTTAGTGTCTATCTTGTTTATTCATTTTATAAATTCATACTGTCGCTCCAATCAGGGATCATTACAGGAAGGGCATATTTGACTTGCTACAATATAAAAATACAAATAGAAAACATTCAATTACACGGAAAGAATGTATTTACAGTCAACATGGTAAGCAGGGAAACGTAATAGTACATCATAATAATAGTACATTCTAATATGGAGCAATATAAGGTGAATCTTTTAGCCTATAGTTATTTTAAGTGGATTTGAGTCCCGTCCCTTTAGTTGAACTGCGAGTTTGTAAATTAGTTCTTTAGTGGAAAAAAACCGAACAACGTTAGCGTACTCCAAAGATGATCTGACAAAGGTTTTGTAGGACACTAGCTTTGCGATAAGGGGCGTGGGGGTAGGGTCTGAAGTTTATTAATTTTTTAATGCAGCTCAGGTGACGTTGTTTACATAGAGTTCCCATCTAAAATCATAGGCTTGTGTTAAGGCAAGGCATTTATACTCTTTAACTGCACTGAGAGTGGCGCTACCTATAATGCAGAAAAAATTAGATATGCGTTTTTCCTCATTATTCATAGAACAGCTGATTTTTTAACACTAAGTGTCATTTTACATGCTTCATACTATTTGGATACTAAGGATAAAGAGTTATTTAATGCAAGAACGTCACTGTAAAAATGTATTACTTGATATAAAACGCAGCCATCAGTGAAACGTCTGACGCTGACAGGAATATTACAAGGCAGATCAATAATCCATGTGAGAAATAGTATTGGAGCCAGAAGGCTTCCTTGTAGTAGTCCAGATATTACGCTATATTAATGAGAATCTTGCCGTCTGACTTCTATAAACTGGTGTGGCTACTACGATAATCGTTTATCCAAACGACGATAGTCCCTTTCCGCAAGATTAGTTCGAGTTTATGAATTAATTTGTCATGCGATACATGGTCGAAAGCTTTCGAGAACCCTAGAAAGATCAGATCGATTTGTTTCTGATCAAAACTTCTGACCCCGCGTGGTCAAAATTTTCGGAGCCCTCCATACGGCGTCTCTCATAACCATTTTTTGGGACGTTAAACACCACATATCGATCAATCGAGTTTCAAGTGTATACACTTGAAGAACGGCAGGGGCCGCGATCAGTTTAGCAAATACAAAGTTCAGTGATAAGCCCATGCGGATTATCAAAATAGTCTACTATAGAATGCGCTTGTTTCGGTGTCTGTACACTGTGTCGGCACAGTGTTCTCAAAGCAGGCGAGGGTAAGCTGATAGCACGCGAATTTCTTGTAAACTGTTAGCACAAACGTGAATAACAATAACAAAAAAGATGGTGCTAGCGTCATAAATAAGTGCTGGTGATTTTCAGACACTTAACTGTAGGTATCATGCACTGCAGCGCTGAAAAGCCTATTAACACGTGTGGACGTCGCAATTAAACGAATGTGTACTTCTTAATACCTGCCACTCGATGCTTGTCGTCTCCTTCCTTTTTTTACAGAGATAGAGATTTCGCCTCCTTTCTTTCTATGGCTAACAGGGAAACTCTCATCAAAACGAGGATGGGGAAGTGCTGTTCTCTCAGTATTTCCGTCGAATATAATGGAAACACGAGAACACGGCTTTTAGAGCTCCGTGTCACTTTAGTTGTTTCCTCTTTCAGCGGTTTCGTCTCCTCATTTTCCATATTCGTCGTGGTAGTTAAAACGGCAGGGCGATCGCCGAGAGGCACGCTAAATACCCCTCCCCCCCCCCTTTCCACGCACTTTCAGCGACGTAGAGACAACAACTTTCGGTCAAGGCCGCGGCAATTTGTTCTCCGACGAGGCTCCACGTCGGGGCTGTTAACGTTAGCGGCGCTGTGCTCTCACGTACAGCCGATGTCGCCCGTGATGCATGGACGTCTTTCTTTTTGATTTTTCTTTCTTTCGAGTAAGTAGAACGCGCGTGATCGAGGCCTAACGAGTATACTAAAAGCCAAGTGGCAGCCTTATGGCTTCCGGTAGAACTTGGTGTCTCTGCTTTGGTTTATACTCTTGACAAAGATGAGGCGGGATAGCAAGTGCTCGTCGTGCAAGTGTACAGGTACACGACACCATTTCGTAGCTCCATGCCATGAAATAAGTTTGTTTCGTTTGTTACAACGATGATCGTCATCAATATGGCGCGTCATTTTGCGATAATAATGCGGAATTATTTGCTGCTCACAGCGTTGATGGCATCCTTATGCTCTAAGACCTTTGGTCACGCTAGTGGCCTTAGAGACTGTGGTAGAAGGGCCGTATTCACCAAAAACGTACGCACGTTCCAACTGTTCGTAGGGGCACCATCTAGCCAACTAATGGCCGACCGATGATGACTACACTTAGAGATTCGAGAAGGCTAAACTGAAATTTTCCAAGCGTTCGATATCAGTTTTCTGGATATTGATAATCTCTTACGTTGTTCTCCACGGAGTCCCAACGTATTTGAGTACACGGAAGTCGGCAGGGTGGGCAAAAGGGCACTTGCCCCCCCCCCCCCCCCCCTCCCTCCCTCAAGCCACTAAAGCACTTGCGAGGCCACGATGGCCCTTTGGAAAGCCTAGAAAGGCTGTCATGAAGCAAAAAATCAAGTGAACTGGTATACTGTAGCCTACAAAACACGCATTGTTTATCTTATTTCTTCAAGGCAAACCAGTTTTAATCTTTTCGCAAGATGTCTCTCCATGGCAAGTTATCAGCCCGGTATTCACAGCATTTCATCTCGTCAGAGGATACTGCTGTGAGCTGAGTACTTAATAAACCACAGACATCATCATGACGATCACCATCCAAAAATGTAGTTGATAACATTAAAATTTTGCGTGGCTGAGCATAAATTACAGTTTTGAAACGCCGAGCCGTCTATGAGACTACCCGTGTGGAAAGGTCGAATAAAAAAAAAAAGATTGCTTTTATGTAAAAGAAAACCTTTTATCTTAGGCGCTGAATACAACGTTAAAATATTATCGTGTTTATTATTACTTTCAAGTGTCGCCTTTGAAAAAATACCAGTATAATTTCATCAATACTGAAGTTCCGCCATTAAATAGAACAAAATAAATAAACACGCATCTTACTTAAAAGGCGACTTCGAAGTTACCTAGGTTAACAAAGCGCTTATTGACGCTAATTACGTCCGCTGTAAGGTACGTGCATGTCTTTTGTTCGACGCGTGCATATTTTGTATCTGTAGCGGACCACCTGCTGCAGCGCTGGCGCGAAGTATATACGTTCCCTCGAAAACAAGCGTTTTATAAATATTCAGCGGCACCCCGGGGGCTCGTTATTCAAAAGATTACACCGCCGTCCATCTTAATTAACCTTCGCGTCTCCGTGTCCACCGGTCTTCAAAGTTCGAAAACTCGGTGGCACACCACGCGTGCACTTCCAAGATTGCAGTCCACGTGACGTGGTCTTTGCTGCTACTCGGGCGACTGAGGTAGAAACACGTATACCAAATAAGGGCGCGAGAGCAGAACGGGCATCGAAGGAACGTGCTCGGGTTCCTTGCAAGCGGTACCTTCGAGAGCGCCGAAGAAGATTGTGAACGGGGTGGTCTCTTTTAACATGACTGCGTCAGTCGTGTTGTGCGGTGGTCTCCCGGCCAACTCACTCGAGAGCGGAGCTCCAGGACTTCTTGGGGATCTCGGCAACTTCCACCAAATGCGATTAGGTTTATTGAACGAGAGAAGTCTCAAGGAGGTCGCAACGAAAGAGGGCCTTACGGCAAGGCTGGCAAAGGCGGCACAGGTTCTCGCGCAATCGGAGCACGGGGCTTTTCGTCCTCTTCCGAAGGCGCATACGCGTTGATGCATATACTCCCCTGCACGCGGTATTTCTCTTTTTGAGAGAGATTGGTGAAGGCAGGGGTTAAGGATGATATCCAATGAAGAGTGACTCGGCAGAAATTGGAGGATAGTTTTTCCGCATTTGTAAACAGACAAGGACGAATGATGTAATTCAAAAACAAAAATGAACCAATCAAGTAGCCTAAGCGAAGAAATCAGCCTGTCGTACTCGGCCGGGAGATTTCTTCAGCGCTGAAACGTGTACCGACGGGTGCTCTCAGTGCAACGGGGCGCCCCTTCTTCGGAGGTTGGTAAAATTCCTTTGATCTTGGTTTTCGTCAAGTGCGGCGTGCGTCTGCGTACGGGCGGCTTCAGAAAATTTTGGTAGCCCTTGTACCAATGGGACGCTTGCGTTACATTATTCGCCCAATGCAAGGCCACTAGTTGTTGTCCTGGTTTATAAGTCCTTTGATCTGAAACTCTGGACGAGTTCGTACGTTTTGAACAGCTTATCTCAGGTTGGCTTCCTCGTGTGTTTGGGCATTGAACTATTTCTCGAATAGCCTCGAAAGGTGAAACTTCTACCTTCAATTCAGTGCTGACAGTGCCACTTTCTATAGGCTTAGGCTTCGACGATTACATCGTTCGCTTTGCGCAAATTTGATTTAGCATTGCGCGCAACGCTATATATAGCAATGGTTTTATACGAAGTCCGTCTGTGCATTACAGGGGTATACGAAAAGTTTGCGTACTCGTCGACAAGCGCTTTTACTAATATTGATCAGTGATTTTACTAATATCAGTGCATACAAATGAGTGGGGTATGAACTGATATCAAGCACTCGATTTAGCTAAGACACGTTGCTGGGCTGGTTGGTTGGGATTCATCATTTATATGGGTATAGCGCACCACGAGAAGGACACAAAGAGAGAGAGAGACACACACACACACAGCGCTGTGTGTGTGTGCGTCTCTCTTTTTTGTGTCCTTGTCGTGGTGCGCTATACCCTTATAATTGAATTCGATTTAGGCAAGCTTTATTCTTGAATCTCACACGTGCAGAAATACGAGCGAAAGTAAAGCAACCCAGGCCGGCTAATCTTAAAATCTTGGAGTTGATTCTATAGTGCTGGGAATGATGTCGAGAAATGTCTATTCTATTTATATAGTTGAGCGATGCCACTCGCTGTGGTTAGCGTATTTGAGAAGTTGCGCTGGACAGATGATTGATTCTGTACAAGATGATTGGTTCTGTACAACCTTCACGAAAACTCAACTGACATTTTCCAGAATATATTCGCAGTGGCCTCTTAGTAGCACTGGCTTCATAAATTGGTGGTAAGGGACAGCCAGAACATCAGTGCTGCATCACGAAATGGGTTTACAAGCCAGAAAACGGGAAATTTTGGAATTAGAATTCGTGTGCTAGGTTCCTTTGGCTATAAGCAAGGTTTAGCTTTGGACAGATTTAAAATTGATTGATTGATTGGCTGATTGATTGATATGTGGGATTTAACGTTCGAAAACCACAAATCTGATTATGAGAGACTCCGTAGTGAAAGGCTCCGGAAATTTCGACGACCTGGGGTTTTTTAACCTGCACCCCAAATCTTAGCACGCGGGCGGCTGCATCAAAAATGCAGCCGCCGCAGCCGGGATTTGATCCCGCGACCTGCAGGTCAGCAGCCGAGTACTTTAGCCACTATACCACCATGGTGGGGTCACAGATTTAAGACGTTGGTCATAAACTAGCATGCTAGTTTAAGAGCCTGCGCATTAAGTCGCTCTTTAAAGAAACCGTCGAATGATTGCACCTAACAGGTTTTGTGAACGTCGTTCATATCTAACTGATCTAAAACACGTGATTGTGCTTTTAAGTATCTGCCATTACACAACTCTCATAGCGTTGAAGTTGGCAAGCAAAAGTCAGAAGCAGAGAAACTTCTTTATTCTCATTTAATCACGGAATTAATTTTAACTCTTTTTTGTCAGTGAACTTGGGGTTATACCTTGAGCCAATAGCAAGAGCCGTTATACGGGCACTCAGAAGAGTCTCTATGGTCATCGTTGCGAAAACAGAACAATAAGATCCAGCTAAGAGCTGAAAAAAAAAAAACGAGAGAACTGTCTCTTGGCCCCTATCTTTGTTCAGAACATAATTGCTTACCTGCCAGTTGCGTAGCCAAGGGGTGGCAACCAGACCGGTGCCCCTCTCCTTCAAGAATTGCTTTTCTCTTTTTGTGCCACGGCACAGGTAGTTCAAAATGACCCTGGACCACATCTCCTTGCTTGGCCCCCTATTTAGAATAAAGAGCCACCCCCCCCCCCTCCTTCCCTAGTGCTCGAAAATACTTCTCTCACGTATCTAGCTCCAGTTACTGCCCAATAAATTACCGAAAACATTTCTGCCAATGTCCTAATATTTGTCCACAATACCGCTGAAGCTATAACCTCTAGTGCGCTGAAGTTTTCAGTAAGTGACAATTATGTTTGGGTTATAGTGCAACGAGATAGAGTACCGGCACAATGCTGCACGGGGAATAGCACAAAGGCCACCGTCTTATGCAGGCTTACGTCGCGCTATGCACGATTTTTATTTTAAAAGCCTGCTCGTGCTTATTTAAAAAACAAACAAAGGACATTAGCTACAATTATCAAGAGGAAACCGGGCGGGGCGATTGCCTGCAGATTATGCAAGGCTAGATCCGCCGGCTACCTACAAGATCATTAACCTTAACCCTAAGTTTTCAGCTCTAGTATACTGCAATTTCTCGGCACAAAGGGCCAAAACGTAGTCTTTAGATAACACTTCACAATTCCATGTTTTATTTCGTCATTACATTTCACGTTGTATCAGCTTCAGATGCCCACGACAGCGAAATCTCCGTCTTCTGGCGATCGTTGAAGTCTCTGAGACGTATACTCGTGGTGTCAGCGGTGTGCCGCGGGCACTTCTCGCGTTACGACAGCGCCGAGGCGCGAACACGTTCGCGTTTTTGTGGCCGGGAGGATTCCCGGAATGGCTTTAGGTCCACTGGAGCCGTCAGAGACAATTCGCGCTCGAGGAAGGAACCAAGAGTAAATAAAGAAGACGCTGTCTGTGTGGCCTTTTGTTTTGCCTCTCTGTTTGCTTTCGGTAAATAACTGCGTGAACGAGACGAGACGCGCGACACGACTTCCTGTTCTTTCACGGTGGGGAAAACAGACCTCACACGCTTCTCTTCGTAAATTGAGTCTAGGGCGTAACGCTTGCGCGCGGTTGTGATGCGTTTAGCCGCGGGACGTCTCTCGCGATGACGGCCCGTTTGACGCGGACTCGCGGACGTCGGTGGAGGTCTTGGTTACTCGCGGCCGTGATAGTGCAGGAAGTATTTGTTACAGTTGGTAGTAGGCCATTCATTTTGTTGTCAGAGCGCGCTGGCAAGATCCAGACACGAGGCTGAGATTTATGCTAAGGTTTTGCCCTCGCCATTAGTCGCTGTATGTATAGCTGCGCGGCAACGGCATGCAGGGCCACTAAATATGTGAAATTTGTACTATTTATTCAGGCTCTGCTGTTGCGTCTTAAGTATTTGTGGAATTCATCCGTCAGACATATATGCACTTTATCCTGGCACCCACAGAAAATTGTGTTAACTATCTGAACGAACGAACGAACGAATGAGTGCATGAATGAATGAATGAATGATAAATGAATGAATGAATGAATGAATGAATGAATGATTGAACTTTGTCAACGAAAGACGGCGATCGCAGATTTCCGATTGATGTGATGCGTTTTTGTGCTGATAATAAATATCAGCATGAAAATTGTATAGTCAAGACTTGAGAAGATGATTTCTAAAGAAAAGCAATAGAATCGCGTGGTCCCGGCACTGAATAACTTGGAGAAACCAGTCTAGACCACTGCACATAGTAGACCCGTTGTGTAGCTTTCATATGCCACGAGTATAAATCAGGAAAGATGGAACATGAAATCGTCGGCTTTAACTCGACGTTGGTGATACTAGCCACCCTAAATCAAGCGTGTAGCCAGAAATTTCTTTTGGGGAGGGCAACATCATGAAATGGCCATTTTTCGCTTTCTATGCCATGCCGAAAAAAAAAAAAACTTCTTTCGGGAGGGGGGGAGGGGTAGAGGGCATTGGCCTGGTGTGCCACCGTCTGATGGCTACTCCCCTGCCCTAAATACAAATTAAACAGTTCAGCTCTCTTTTGTTCATGATAAGTAAAACAATCGGGAAAACCTAAATTTCACCTTATGCGATTGCCGTCAATATTGCTCGGAACACGATTGTGAAAGTTGCGGTACAATCGGAGCGAGGCTGGAGCGTGAAACTGCAGTCCTTCCTCGGCTAAGTGGGAAAGCAGTGCCTATGTGATCTACAATAAGAAAGCAATGTTGGGGCTTCTGAAATCTACGCTCAAAGGGAGTTCAGGGATAGCTATTTGCTGTAAATGTGTGTGCGCGATTGTACATGCTATTTCTCCGCATCTGCAATATACTGCATAGTCAGCATCCGACATCTGGAGAAGCAAGCTATATAGATGACGAGGTAGCCTAACATATGCGGTGTACTCCTTAACGAACTTACCTATCTATTCTATTCCCCTTATACAAAGCGACAGCTCATTTGTGTGCTTCTTTGCGAGAGCTAAGGGAAACAACAACAACAACAACAACAACAACAACAACAACAACAACAACAACAACAACAACAACAACAACAACAACAACAACAACAACAACAACAACAACAACAACAACAACAACAACAACAACAAAAATGCCAGGCCCGCACCGGACGCGCAGCACTGTCACAGCGAAAGCTAGAAGAGTGGCCTTTCAGGGCCTTTTCTGAACACTGAGTAACTGCGACAAGCACACTTGCTCGCTATACCCACTACGCCACAAATAGTCATGATTTGGTGTAGTAGGCTAGAATTCACTATGCTATCCTTCATCATTCTTCGGAGAAGCGTGGTATGCGCTACACACTTGCTAGGAACATTGTGCAATATTTCTCATGCAGTGGCTGACGATGATGAAGAAGTGTGCCTGAAGTGGGAATGCGCCACAGGAAATGGCTGAACAAAAAACAAGCGTTTCTAATGAGTTGGATCATTGGACGACCCACTATTTACGCAATTCTCACTGTGTGACGCCAGCATGGTTGTTCCTTGCATCTTCTAAAACGCTTTATTACTCATATTAGCGCGATTCCTTTCCCGATATCAAGCCTGCCTAAGGCCAGTTTTCAAATGAGTTTCAAGTGCCGGTGGGGCTCAATTGTAGAATTCTGGGTTGGCACGCAGTAGACCCGAGTTCGAATCCGATTGTGTGCTTGGTGTTTTTTTTATTTACAGAGCTTATTGTTCTATTTCTTGCAATATCGGTTATGGAGACGGGCGGTGGCATCAGCGGACAACTGCGGCGCCCCACGTGACCTGTGTTTTGATCTCATACTAACTTTCGCTAATAAAGCAAGAACTAACAAATGGTGTAAAAGCAAGAAGTGATAAATGGTGACTATCTTATAACAGGAGGCAGGAAACTTACAATTGAGATCAATTTTTCTCACTGTTTTTGCGTTCTGTCGTTGTTACAAGAGAACTCTTGGGCGTACGCGCGCGCGAAGGCCGTTAACAACCGTGGACTGCCCGGAAGCGACGACGCTCGATGTACTCTACGTGGATCGCGTAACGATGTCGCCTCCGCTGGTTCTCATGGTTCACCCCGTGCTGTGCGCAGTTAGCCCAGCGGCCCCAGTCCCACGGGGGCTCGGCGACGGCTGCATCTCCTGCGCGAACATACGGGAAAGCAGAAAGCGAAGGGCTGAGGTCACCATGCCGCCCTGCCGCCGCGTCCCCCTTTGATGACGGCACGGCCTCCCCTTTTGCGGGCCGCAAGTCTCAGCGGCCCGGAAGCCGAAACACAGAAGACCACAGCACGCTGCCTCTAAGAGAGAGAGAGAGAGAGAGAGAGAGAGAGAGAGAGAGAGAGAAATATGCAAGGAAAGGCAGTGAGGTTAACCAGACGCCTCTTAAGATTCCGTAGAGCTCGTACGTGCTGCATAGTTAATGTGCGTGTATGTGAGAGAGAAAGAGAGAGAGAAAGTGAGAGAAAGCGAGAGAGAGGTGAATACTTCATCTTGATTGACTTGTTCAGTTCACGCACGGTTTGGTAAAAAAAAAAGAGGAAAGTAGATTTGGAGCGAACGAACATGGTTCGTTTAATGTCGTCCGGAAGACGGGCCGGAAGAGTCTGGCTTGACGCACCAGAGAATAAAGCGAGCGTACCAGTTCCGTCGATTGAAGAAGCATCGCGGATATATAACCTGGGGACGGCCGGCGTCTGTTATCAATTGCGAAATTGAACGTGCGTTATGGCGACAAGTGGCGAGAACATTGGAACGTAAGGAATGTGAGAGCAATGACAATTAACGAAAGTAAAGATCATTTTGTAAGATCTTGGACAAGAAACACTTCCAGTGATTCAGCGATCGCTGTTACCTACTATAGTAAGGGCGCTGGTTGCTTTCTCTCCTTCATGCACTTTTTACTTTGTTCTTTTTTTGTAGACCCACGTCAACACTTACATGACTTCCGATACGGAAAAGAGTTTTCTCATCAATTCGTGTTCATGCATTACCGCGCTGTTCGTATAATTGTGCACCGTGCGCGATAATATCTGCAGTAACCAGTTGCTGATGTCAGTTTCGAAATAAAACCAGTAATAAACACAAAGAGTGGCAACTCGTTTCATCTGGTTTGTTGACGTACAGTCTGTGCAAAAAATTTATGGACAACTTTGTGTTGCTTTGAATTTCGTAGCAATTTTAATTTGGGACTGCATTCAATCAAATTGCACCGTACATGTTGTTATGGCGTTTTAAAACATGCAGGAAATATAAACTCAGGGGTGTCTCCCGAAGCAGAGGAAATTTTCAGCTTTCCTTGCATTTCATCGTTCCCAAGCTTTTGACGCTGACCGCACGTTAGGAGAAGAAAACGCGTACTTTCAAAAAACGGGAAAAGTGAATAAAGGGTTCGTTTGTTGGATTTTGTATGCGTTCTTGTTGATGAAGCGTCTAAACGACACTTGAGACAATGAAATAGAAGAAGGGCCGGTAATGTCTTCGAAAGCTTCCTTATGTTTTTGCGGACAGATTATTTTAATTAAAACATCAAAAACTAAACCAAACTTTGTAAGTGCCGTTATTTCGAATGCGTGTTCTTAAGATGGATGGATGGATTGATTGATTGATATGTAGGGTTTAACGTCCCAAAACCACCACATGATTATGAGAGACGCCGTAGGGGAGGGCTCCGGAAATTTAGACCACCTGGGGTTCTTTAACGTGCACCCAAATCTGAGTACACGGGCCTACAACGTTTCCGCCTCCATCGGTAATGCAGCCGCCACAGCTGGGATTAAATACCGCGACTTGCGGGCCAGCAGCCGAGTACATTAGCCACTAGACCACCGCGGCGGGGCTGCGTGTTCTTAAGCAAGGTGGTGCGGGTTACACTGTATAGAAGTCGAAGCACAGGATCAGAGGAGAAAGATAACCTTGATGCGCCAGCATCTCGCTTAACTTACGAAAGGGATAAGCTGGAGAAGGAAAATGATGTTGATAATCACGTGGCTTAAATACTACAGTATCTTGCTTCTAATTCATTCATTCGTGCCACTCTGTTCGAGCTGGCTGTTGCATTCATTGAGCTGCATCCATTCTTCCGATGAAGTGGTCGTAGAGCAGCCGCAAGGTTCTTCGGGCAAGCCGTTGCGGCAGTAAGTGAGTGACTCCAAAGTGGCGTCTACAGAATCGTTTTTGCCAAGCCAGTTCGTGCGGCGCTATTCCCATAACGCGGGCGCCGCCTCCGTGACCTGCGTGGCCACGGCCGTTAGGTGGCTTTTTATCTGCGCAGTGGATCGCAGCAATGAAGTCGGGGCCAGCCGAACCGTTATACGCATTGTTATCGCGCTCACTTCGTTCCGATTGCTTCTGTTTTATTTTTATTTATTTATTTTTCGCCGTGGGAGGCATTCTCTGTGCCCCCCATTGGAAACAATCGCGATTCGATAGTCCAAGGTTGTTGTTGGTCAGGATTACTGGAGCTCTTCAATTTCCGAGGTCACTCGGTCTAAAACGCTGCATTAAGGTCCTGACGGTGCTCCTATATAGCTCACTTGGCTTCCGGTTTCTTCTTACACTTTGACTCTAGCATATGCGGACCCCTGGGCTGTATGTTATTGAACGTGGCCCACAAAGAATGACAAGTGCTCTGAGAAGTAGCCACACAGTATGTTGTTATCCATACGCACGAAAACGGGCTGGTGGTCATTATGAAATCGCCACCGAACTCACCTTGTCAATAAAACTGAGATCGGAAGTAAACGAAAGTACCTGGAGTGCGTCACAAGTGACGACAGAAACGCTGAAGTCGACTGTGAAAAGCATTGCATTAGCAGCTTTGTCATTGTCGCATCAAAATGTGGTACAACTGCTTCGAGTCGCCGGACTGGGGAATAGTCGAGTGGTGAAAGATAAAAAACCAATCAAGTATGTGGACAGACAGAGAAAAAGAGAGAGGGAAGAGGAAGGCAGGGAGGCTCAGGAGATTGGTATAGGTTATCCTGCCCTCAACTGGGGGAATATGGGATTAGAAAGAGGGCATGGACAGTGCCATTCGTTTAAATAATACGGATACTAAGCTAATACTAGCACTAAGAAGTACTTGCGAAAGATTAACCAGCCTGTCAGTACTAACCGCTGCCAGTTTAACAAATCAAAGCTCCTGATTTCCAAAAGCAGAAATTTTGTGGACAGAATGATCTCCAGGCGCAATTCTACCCAAGGCAAATATCAGGACAGGAATGCGTTACTTATACATTGGCAAGCGGCCGAAGCCACTTGAAATCAAGCCACTGACGTCGTGTTCAGCAGCAAAAATCGGTAACCATCAAGCCGTCAGCATTGGTAGAATAGCTCGTTTTAATCATATATCGCCGATGATTTATTTTCCCTTCTCGGCTCTGGAAGCAGCCCTGCACAAAAAGAAAAAAAAAGTTATTTGACAAGGCAGGTTCAAGCCTTGTATTTCTTGGCTCCAATGGCTACGTGACTTCAATTCAAAGTGGCGATTTAAAATCAAGGATGCGCATTTGCTTACATACATAGCGATAGGAATTGATGGATACATCCGAATGTATGCATGTGTAGAACTTCTGTGGTGGCATTCATTTGTGGACCATTTCAACTGCACATGCTTGGTGTTGCCTTCAAGTAGGCACTTTGTATTGTTGGAGGGCTGCGTCTATTTACAGATGTCGAAGGAAAAAAAAATGCACCCGAAATGACGAAGTGGCTCTTTCGGAGTATCGGTTTCCCGTACGCACCACGGACATTCAGAAGGGAGAGTCATCCATAATAGGTAGATTTAGAATACGGTATAAAATTAGCGTTCGTTGAGCGTGAGCTGTACCCAAGATGACGCATGCGCAAAGGCGACGAAAGCTAACGCAAGTCCTCCGCGGTGGTGTAGCGGTTAGTGTGCTTGGCTATTCACCCGAATGTCACGAGTTCATCCCCGAACGTGGCGGTCGCATTAAAATGGAGGCGAAGTGGTAGAGCGATGTCGGTGAGCCTTAAAGGGCACCAGATGGTCAAAATTGCCAGAGCCCTCCACTACGACGTCTCTCCTAATCACATAGTGGTTTTGGAACGTCAAACCCCAGATATAATAATAATAATAATAATAATAATAATAATAATAATAATAATAATAATAATAGCAGCATATCCACGTGGTGAATGATGGAGAGTGGGGCGAAGCATCCGTCCATCCATTCGTTCTTGCTTTCGTCCGTCCATGCGTCCGTCTGTGTGACCGTCCGTGCGTGCGTCTGTTCGTGCGTCCGCACGTCCATCCATGCGTCTGTCCCTGCGTTCGTCCATGCATCCGCCTCTGCGTCCGTCCATGCGTCCATCCGTCCGTCCAGCCATCCGTGCGTCCGCCCATGCATCTGTCTGTGTGTCCGTTCGTCCATCTAGTCAACACTCCAAGCACCACCATCTCGCATCTTTTCATCATATATTCCGCATATAAAAGCACCGCCATCCAGCGGACATTTCAAGAACTAAATGATAGCTGGCACACGCACACTTTCTTACGGCTTGTGCTTCGTATCTATTTTCCACCTTTAACCGTGCACCTCGAGTTCATGGTATATACTAGTTCACGGTATTCATGGCACTGCGGCCCGACCCTCGCTAAACCTTTCTAAAACCAAGGAGGTTACGCCCAGCGAGTATAACGTAGCAACCCTTTCTTGTCAGATAGTGCTCAATGTACATGCCAATGGCTGCTAATTGGGAATGAGAGACAGGAGAATTTGGCTTTTAGTTAACGGGCACGCTGCAAATTTTTCATTGATCAACAACGCACAGAAGAAATCTTCCACCGGCACCACTTTGCAGGTCAAAGCGTAAGACTATTTACGCACTACGACTACGACGAGGGACGAATGGTGCCGCTCTAAGGAGCTTCGCCCCTATTATGAGAAAAGCTAACGCAACAGTTGGCTAACGCGATTCTAAAACAGTGCCTATCCTTGAATATTCTGCCGAAGTTCATTTATCTATAGAGAACGCCTGCATAAGCGACCGCACCACGAGATTCTTTTTCTCTGCGCAGTTTTGTTGTCGACGCCTTTGCGTCTGCGTTCCCTCGCCGCTCATGCAAAGTTCGCCAGAAATCGGGAAGGCCGCAACAACCTGCTTAGTGACGACGAATATGGCGCAACGGCCGCGGGCATTCCAAATTGGGATCTACGGTCAAGGCCGGCGCCAGAGTGAGCTGCGCCAGGCACAGCTGTCGGCTCGCGCTAGCGTGAAATGCGAACGTGTAGTAATCCGGCGTCGAGCGAACACGCGCCCAACATCGAACCTATATGTAGGGACTCGAGCCATTTCAGGCAGATACGATGCGTGAGTTATCAACACCGTTGACGATGAGTTCTAACTCGATTTCTGCTTCGATTCACACCCAATTTTAGACCCTCTCAGCGAGGTCGGTGTTGAAGTTACTATATGCGCTCGTGAATGGATATGCGTTCCAGTCCCCCTAATTTGATATTTGTAAGCTATTCATTCAGATCGACGGACATTTAACCAAGTGGTGTTCTACACTTTTCGAAACGTTGTGAGATATTGTCAGATGTGTCGAGTACAAAATGCTCCATCCAGAACAAGTTCGAAGCACGTAATTATCTCTGCTCTTTCAATTCAGGCCTGTTTATCTATCTTTGAGTTCCACTGTTTCTGTTCTTTACTTTTACATGTACCCTTAAAAAGGCTCTGCGTGACATGGCGGAACTTGGCCACTTATGCAGTTGCGTGGAATCGCTTTCATGGTGCTAGCTATTCTACGTAGGTTCCTTATGGCTCTGATGAGCAGGCGTACAGCCCCGCCGCTGTGGTCTAGTGGCTAAGGTACTCGGCTGCTGACCCGCAGGTCGCGGGATCGAATCCCGGCTGCGGCGGCTGCATTTCCGATGGAGGCGGAATTGTTGTAGGCCCGTGTGCTCAGATTTGGGTGCACGTTAAAGAACCCCAGGTGGTAGAAATTTCCGGAGCCCTCCACTACGGCGTCTCTCATAATCGTATGGTGGTTTTGGGACGTTAAACCCCACATATCTATCTGAGCAGGCGTACATATAAGCTATCACTCAAAAGTCAGATTGCTTTATCTCGCATCAATACACAAAATATACATAAATGAACAGAAAATGTTGACAAAATTATTGTCGCCGTCTTTCTCTTTCTCAGAACTGGCGCACAATACTTTCAAGGAACGTGTTTTTCATTCCTCGAAACGGTCTCAGTCGGAGTTGACAAGTCCCCCCCCCCCCCCCCCATTTTTTTCAGGCGATCTTTGTGTTTGAGCTTTATGTCACCCACTTGACAAGCTGACTTTGTGAGACAGCATTTAATTACGTCGTTGCGACGTCCAAAACAAGAAGTGGCAGATCCCACGTACCTTGCGAATCGATGTTCTGCGACGCATGCGGAGGGAAGGTGACTTGTATTTTTTTTTTCATTCAACAAAACTATGAAATGACTAAAAAAGGAAAAAAAAAACCACGCCATTTCCACGGTAATAATTATAAGTGGGTGAAGCTCAAGAGGGTGAGATCATTGGTAAACCGTAACTCTCCCGTGAAAAGTTAGCTCATTAGATCATTAGAAAAACGTAAGACTGTGTGTATATTATACAAATCAACTTTTATTTTGTTCTTGTTTGTTTGTGGTCTCGTTTCTTCTTTTTTTTTTTTTCCATTTTATTGTCGGCTGGATTGCGAGGTCCCTTCATTATTACAGGTTTATGGTCCGTGAAATGAAGCGAGAGAGGTTCTTGTACTGGCTGCAGTGGGAAGTTTGCAAACTATAAGTCTATGCACGTCCCTCGATCGTGGTAGGTTGCATATAGATACATTTGAGCGCGTATTTGGAAAGCATGTGCTGCATGATGCAACCATTGTCAATGAGGTACATCAGTCCGTCCGTTCGTCCGTCCGTCCGTCCGTCCGTCTATCTGTCCGTGCGTCCATGTGCGTCCTTCCGTGCGTCCGTCCTGCAGTGGATAACCGGACGCGACGGCTGGATCGTAGGAGTACATATGCAATGTTTATAAAACTGAATTTCTATCACTGCATCCCAAATGGACGCTTCACGAACATTACGGTCTATTTGAAAAGCAGTTGCGAAGACTGGCGTGGCTCTGTGGTAGAACACTTGGTTGCTAAGCAGAATGCCGAGGATTGATTCCTTGCTGAGAGAGACCCCAACATTTTTTCTTTACATTCGTAAGCGCAGCCAGTGTCAGCATTTTCACAACCCTAATGCGTTAAAATTATCTCTGTGTGTTCTCGCTCTTCCTCGGTATATATAAAGTGTCAATCACTTGTGGCATATACGCGGATACCAGAGGCACATACTTGCCCCCGGGTATGAGCCACTGTCTGGCGGAAAATTTTTGACGACGTACGCGACGGGATTGTGATAAATTCATCTCATGACCAGCGGGTCGTATTTGTCAAACCGTCCTGCCCTCATACTGACTTTGGTTTACCCCAAGTTAAGGGGGTGATCACGAGAGCACCCAGACGTAGGCGGCTAAATAGATATGTAGATGCGTAGATAGCCACCAAAAGTACTTGCACTATGCAAAAAAAAAAAAAAAACGAGTTGCGATTTAGTCGAATGAAGGTCTGTTCAGGCACATCATTTTCTTTCTTTACCTAGATATTTACTTGAAGCCCAAATAAAAAACGAAATAAATCGACGCATACAAGCACACAAGCCGCTTGCGTTGTTTGCGCTGCAAGAAAAATTTAGGACGTCTTACTAGCAAGCTGGCATCTCATTCGTCGTGAACATTGCCAAGTACAGGCTTCGTTTCGTCTTTCGCGTAGCGGTTTTTTTTTATATCCTCCTCTCGCAATAAGAGCGTATCGTACCAACACAGGCATGTCCACAGAGTCACCTGCCTGAACTCGTGAAATAATGTTTTGTTACTTTGTTTAGAGAAAGTTAGCTTACAGGTGCTCGTTGTGTCTATTATCATTCGCGCCTCACATCTATGATGACGCCAACCCTTATTTGTTTATTCCTTTCCTATTTCAATGGATAGCTTGGGTATTTTACAACGAGTACATCCTAGTAAAACGACTGAAACTTATTACCTGCTCTGTATCGTTCCCTCTATACACGAACGCATGCCTGTTATACCTTAGTGGAGCCCAAATTTCGGCAGCAAGCTTTCTGATCCCTTAGAAGCGACTACTCGGGGCGCTCCCAATTACCAGAGAACGGGGGCATCTACATTTAGGACCTTGGCGTCCGCAGTAGAGTTCAACCTCGGCATGTGAGCTGGCGTTTGGCGCCGTGTTCCATGGGGCGTCCTCCGATGCAGCGGCTTCGTCGCATCGCGCGCCTTGTCATGCAAAAGGGGAGCGACGCGACAACGAGGTCGCGCCGCATCTTCTCTTGTCGTGCTCGCGCATTGTGTGCGCGCCCCCTTTGTGTGCTCTTTGCCCGGAAGGCATTCGCTCCCCCCTCCTTCGCACATCTTGTCCCCTCGCACAAAGGGAGACCGCGAAAGAGACTACGATGGTTGCCACGCCCGCTGGCTGATGGAACAATCCAGCTGGCTTTGCTTGCCCTTCGGGAACGCTGGCGTTTCACAGGGCCTAGGTCGCGCTGCCCTAGTTTGTAATAAACGAGTATTCGGTATATCGGGCAATGTTTCGCAAAGGGACGCTGCTATTGCTAAATGTACTGACCCACTACGAATACACCGATATTGTTATATTTGTAGTTTTGGCCATGTTTGTTTGGTGAATGAAGGTGACCGGAGACAACAGTTATTAAAGACTGACAGAACGTTTCAACATAGAATCTCAGTTTTTGTGTGGACCAGTTAGTTATTCATGATTAGAAAAATAAACAGCCGAAACACACGGGACACAGAAGAGGAAACACGAAGTGGCTTCCGCTTCGGGCCGTATCTGTTGGTGTGTGATGTTTGTTGTTGCGGTTGTTATTAAACTGGGTCCTTAGGTCGTTGTGTTACGATCGAAGCCTGAATGCTGCCCTTTCCTCCCCACTGATCTTAGGTGTATTTTATGCGCTCCATTTTTTTCATTCCTAGTTATGTCTTTGTTTTGGCACAGTTGGTAAGAGTAGCTTCGTCACATGTCATTGAACATTTTCTTTCTTCTTCGCTATTCTCTTTCAGACATACTTCTTCGCATAAGCATTCGCCTTTCGAAGGGCCTGACAAAGTTTAAGTGAACGTTCTTGCTTGAAGATTTTTTCGCGTGCACTACATTCCAGCGCAAAAGGCTGAAATCTCTGAAAATGTTCTTTATATTCGAAAAAAAAAGAAGAACGCGAGATCGTTTATCCGTGACGTAGCTCATGAAAGATGCAGACTGCTGCGTTTCACTCATAACATTCTTTGCACAACAACGCTGGAACTAGGATAAATACATAATATTGCTGTGTTAATGTACAGCGTGGCCCTACCATGCAGTATTCTTGTCATCGCCCTGCCCTCTTCTTACCGAGCCGCTATCCTTTTCTGCAATGGAGAGTCACAGCGCTTTCGGCTCATAATTTGGGTCAACCGTTACAGCTTCCTATGTGATTACTGCGATTCTAATAATGCCAATGATGTGATTGTTTTCGTAGCAGCGAGTGAAGTTGTCTCAAGACAAATCGGAGGTGAAAGCAATCGTCCCACTTTTTTCGCAATCTATGTATTGATTACCCTCCCTATCACTTACCTCGAAAGATTTCTCTACCTAACGGGGTTTAGCACTGCCTAAAAGATCGGTGGCATTGCAAGATTTCCGTGCCTCACCTGGTTATGTACTGCCACCGGGGTTGGCGCACCTTTCACCAATCGACGACGATGTCTCGTAATGAAACTTGTGACGTCATGATGGCGTCACAAGCTTCTGTTATCCAAGACGTCATGATGGCTTTGTAGAGTGGCTTCATTACTTGATGACAACGTTTTGCATAATTTGTCTTGTAGCCACCAATGTCGTTGGTAAATATATGCGTCTGATGTGGCTTCTAAGGCTTTAGGTTTAGCAACAACAACAGCAACAACGAAGTCAATGGCAATGACAACAAACCAATCTATGTTCTATTTGGGTCGAGGCTTCAGTGAGACTCTCTACAAAAGAGAAGCTGTAAGCTCGTACGTTGGAGCCTCGGATAGGGCGGTCCGATGACTTCTCGATAAAAGTTCTCGTCTTCTTTATGTGCCGTCCGCGCCGGAAAGAAAAACCGCCTCGCGATGTGCAACAACGGGCCGTGTGAACAGCGACGCGCCGGCGTTGACGAGCACGCCATCTCGCGCTAGTTAATGTCCTCGGGCACTTTGACCTCGTGTTCTTCGACGCCGCTGCCGGTCTTGTATGCTGGAACGCTGCCATATACCCGGCAGCTGAAAAAGCACACACACACACACACACACACACACACACATACAGGAAACAGGCTGGCGATACAGGTGATTCCGGAGGCGTTTGCCTCAGTAGGCGGTGGCACTTATGGAGGCTGATCCACAAGCGGATGTTTGGCATGGTAGTTTCTCTGGTGCGTACGTTGTCACTAAAATAATACTGCCATAGTTCGTGTTTATGATACGTGCTTTTCGGAAATAAATTTCATTATTAGGTTGAGAATCACTGTGCCCATTAGCATACGACAAGTATAGGTCAGCACAGCTCAGCTTCTTATTAATCATTTACTCTCTTTGTCTATGTGCATGAGGCAATTAAAGTCGTGTTTCAGTATGCACGGTGAAATATAAGAGATTCAATGCGTTAGCAAGTGACACGTTGCTCGCCTATTGTTTAAGCAACATTATAATGGAACATGTGAAACACAACGACGTAGAAGTAAGCACGTTGTTACTGATTGCAATGTAATCAGTGCACAGAATTTATCGGGTCTTGTACTGCTCACAAATTGAGTATACACACAGAGACAGGCGAAACTCGGGCTGTCATCTTGATGAGATGCAAAGGTGACGAGATAGTCGAAATAATAAATATAAACAGCTAAGCTTATATTTTATATAAAATGGCGTACGCTGACCTTTCTGTAAATGTCTACGACCATCGAAAATACAAGCACGTCAGAGCGTACGGCTTTATGGCAGCACTGATTGTACTGAACGATCTTCTCGCTGACCAGCAATGGGCCGTCCAGCAGGTGGCCGCCAGGTACTTCCTGTCGGTCCCTACGTCGGAGACGCCCGCTACTCGCTAAGAGCGTCCTGCAGGACAAAAATAGTTTTTCCATTCCATCTCACCACAGGATAAGAAAATTAAGTAAATCCAACAAACAAAAACTCCAGCGAAAGCATAGGGGCCTATAATGGTTGTCTTTAACTGTGCGTAAAAATTGAATGAATTTTCTTGTAGTGCGAAAAAAAAAATTACACTTCGGGAAGAGAGGACTAAAGGCAGTCACGCCTGACGAAGACCTCGCACCTGAAACAATATCACTTTACAAGCAAGCAATGCAAAAAAGAAAAAAGCGGGAGCAACTGAAAAACTTACATAAAGGAAGTAGCAATTCGCGTACAACTTTGAATACATAAAGAAAAATACACATAACATGTAAATATATAAATAGACGTACTATTGTTGAGATCGAAAACATTGAATACAAATAAATAGCAGGTAATATGCACTTGATGAAACACCATAAAATACTATGACAGAAGTAGTTGACTTATTTGGCGCTTTATAGTTTTTCCTGATTTGTGATTTATTATTTATTTTATACCTTTGTTGCTGATAAAGACTGTCGTAATCTAATAGTTCAACGCTTCTGAACCATATTTTGTCCATATCCTTCTACATCTATAGTTAACATGTTGGAATGTATATGAAGCATGTGTTTAAGGCTCGTGTAAATAATGAGGTAAATTGAAATGGAGAAAAGTTAACAAGAAGATGACAGTGCATGTCTCCAAACATTTCCCTTTCTTAACTTTTCTTTAAAGTTATTTATTTATCTAACAAACAAACAAGGAAACAAAAACAATCACAGCATATCTAAGGAGCGAATGATGAGGAGTGGGGCGAAGCGGCTGTCCGTCCATCGGTCCGTGTGTCCGTGTGTCCGTCCGGCCGTGCAGGCATCCATGTGTCGCATCGCGTTGGAAAGGGCAGATGGCGCGCAGGTAATATCGACGAGACGCGAGCCAAGGAATCCACGCGCAAGCGTCTTCGACACCCCCGCCTCTCTGCTTCGTCCATGCCCTACGATCCGCCACGTACGGCGGCTATCCAGGAGACTGAGAGAGGCACTCGTTTACCGCGTACCCGGGCACAGCCCACGCAGCAGCCAATCGGAAAGTACCGGTACAGCGCCATCTAGAATATGTACTTTAGAATGTAGATTGTATAGAATGTTTAGAATGTAAAATATGTACTGTAGCAGTTTGTATGTACTTCTGTGAGAGAACACCGTCTATTATACTGTTCGGGAGATATTGCCTTCTCTTATTTCTCGTATCTTCTTCTCTCGCTTACGTGTGACGCATGAAAAGGTTACGCTAAGAGGAGCTTCGTTCCTAAAAAACGAAACCATTCGTAAAGTTTCTCGTCACACGATGAGGAATGTTGCGCAAGTAATACGCTGCTTCGTCGCGTTTCTCCGCATAAACGTTGGCACCTTCATGCGGACAACCTCGCCAACAGTTCTGCCTTGATAGAGGTGACAACCTTTATCGCACACCGTCATGACATTTTTGCACGTTATTGTAATACAATGATGACTTTTGCTTGGCCTAATATCTTTCTCTCTCTCTTTTACTCCCCTCTCCCCCTCCCCATGTGTAGGGTAGCAAACTGGACGCATAGTCTAGGTAACCTCCCTACCTTTCCTACATTCCTTCTCTCTCTCTCTCTCTCTCACGCCTGCACTTGGCAGGGTTTCGAAATTGGCAGTGAATGAGGTTGTTAAGTCTACGTACATCCTGTTTGCTTTTTATTCTTTAGAAACTCTTATTTGGAGCGGGCATGGGTGAATAAACGTGGATAGTGGTGATATTCAAGCTTAAACAAGCTTAAACAAGCTTAAAATGAAAGGTGAACGGGCGGAGTAAATGTTAAAAAAAATGCACATACAAACAATATAGAAAAAAACGCTTATCTTTTTATCACGAGAGAATGTAGTTAAAAAAACGATTTTCAAACTCTAAGATCCGAAGACTGAAGATAAAATAAAAAGAAAAGCAATGAAGATAAATGTAGCAAGAGTAACTCGATGCGCGGCCTTTGCCGACAGCAGCCTGCAAAGCTGGTAGGCGACTAGTAGTGGCCGGATGTGGCAACTCGTCTCCTGCTGAACTGGATTTGCATCCACGCAGGCGTCCTCGATTTTCCAGTTTCAAGGCCGGACGGCGCCCTTTTCTCTTTTGAATAATTCCTGGGACGTCGCCGCTTTCTATAACGGCTTTTACTCCCTTCTTCATAAAGTGGGTTCCAGAAGGGCCATATTCGAACGAAGGAAAGGAATAACGGAATTTATGTTTGAATCCTTTCTTCAGGAAATTAAAAAAAAACACAGTGAAGCTTGAATTGATAATTGAACGTTGTCTGTTATGCGTTCGGGCTTAGTTTTTTTTTTCAATTTGCTTTCCGGAGCGCTAATGATTGCCATCGAAATTTATGCCAATAAAGGCTACGTCTACTACTGCTCCTTTTTTTTTCGTTAATAAAACGTAAATACTGAAACTATATAGATGACCTTACGCAACCGCACGGAAACCGCCACCATGGGTCGTTAAATAGATGTATATATTTCATTCTTTGTATGCCGTGATGGGAATTCATAAGGTCAACAAACTTGGGATGCTCCAACCGAACTGTTTTCGTCAGTGCATAGCCGTAGTAGTACTCAATGTTCAATTATTTGTTCACGATACAAAGCGTAGTATGGCGGCTGGGATATCTATTAATAAAAGTCGATGAAGCGGTGCTATCGATCGTGCGCCGTATCATAAAAGTGGCTTCGAAACAACTATAATCGTACAAAGGGACGGCCATTGTTATCAACGATTTTCATCCTCTTCAGCCAGTTAATCGTTCAATTATTACTTTTTTAAGTTTGAGTTTTATTAGCTTTCCTAAAAGAGCAGTTAGCCATTAGATCCATGCCATGAACAACGTTCTTTGTCGCCCTTCTATCGCGAACTCTATTTTTCCCAGGCTTCGTCGAAATCAGTTATCTATCTCAATGACAGGCAATCATGATTCATTTCTCTTTATTTTAATGAAACCTACAGATGCAACAAGGATGATAAGGAGCAGCCTAAAGCGCGACGAAGGACGACCACTGTGTAAGCTGCATGCTATAAGACTAGGAGGGATTACTCCGACGAGAGGGGTACGTACTGGCGAGGGGGAGGGGAGGGGGTAGTCTGCCCTCGAAATGGGCATTACCGAGAAACAACGCATCGTCGGTATAGGCAGCGTTATACTCTCTGACAGTTACGGATCACAGTGTCGTTTCCTGGCTGGTTGCCGACGCCGAGGCTCATTTAGCACCGCTGTCGAGCGTGGCGTCCGTCTCCGGCCGCAGTGATACGCTCCATTTGCCCCTGAATCCGCACTGCGTGATCCGGTCGACCTTCTTCCTCACCCGGCCGGCTCCTTCATCGTCCATGGCTGAAGCAGTGCCCGCTCTCCCTTTGACCCTTGCAGCGTGTCGCCTTCCTTGGGAGCCGAGCGTTCGCGAGAAGGGGACGACCTCGCCCAGGCAAGTCGTGAAGAGTGTGGCGTGGGCGCTCTTGTCTTGCGTGTACACGCGCGCAGGTCACCGCCTTTCTGCAACGCCCGAGATGCTATATTGCGCTGCCTTGGATACCGCTGCATGTAATTGCAACTCCCGCAGAACCGAAGAGGCAACTGAACATGTCCTGTTCTACACGGGACTCCAGAAATGTGCGACGGAGGCGCACAAGACAAAGAAGGCACAACTCGAATACGTAAAGATCTGTGCAACTGCGTGTCGACTGAATGTGCTCTCCCAATTGTATGCTTGATTGTGTCCCCTCCCTCTTCCTCTTTTTACAGCAAAAGATGTTATGCGATCACAACTCGGGTCACGCGCAATTGTCCACCGCTGCCACCACAGCCATTACACATCGCGCGAAATTAAGAAATATATTTAGCACTAAAGACACAGTGGGGCTCGAACCCGGGTCCGCTGGGTGCCAGCCTAGTATTCCACCACTGAGCTACTCTGGTGCTTGTGACTTATTGGCAAACCTAGCACTGAAGACACAGTGGGGCTTGAAGCCATGGTCTGCTGGGTGCCAGCACAGCATTCCACCACTGAGCTACGCCGGTGCTTGTGACTTGTTGGCATACCTAGCACCAAAGACTCAGTAGGGCTCGAACCCGAGTCCACTGTGTGCCAGCCCAGTATTCCACCACTGAGCTACACTGGCGCTTGTGACTCGTTGGCAAACTTGCTTGAGGCAGACTCAATGTTGGGAAAGAAATTGCGTTATTACGACTTATAAAGAATTTTACAACAGCGAAAGAACAACCAGTCATCGCACAATGCGAATAGCGTAACGAGTGGGCCGTCCAATGCTGGAACCCATTACAAAGGCTTGTTCTTGTTTTCCTACTAACTGTGGCGCATAACCACTTCAGCCATAATATCTCATCGTGGTCAGCCACTGCATGAACAATATGCACGAAATTCCTTGCTAGTGTTTAGCGGATACCATGCTTCTCAAAAGAATAACGAAAAATAGCATAGCGAATGCCGGCCTACTACCCGACAGTTCATTATTAATGCCCTAGTAAGTATCAAGGAATTGTGCTGGAAGTAGTTACCCAATGAGTGTTTTGGAAATGCTCTGAAAGGCCGATCTTCTAAAGCTTTCGCTGTGACTGTGCAGGCCTGGCGTTTTTTTTTCTTCTATCTCTCTTTTCGCTCGTTTATTCCTTACCGCAGAGCGGGTAGCAAACTGCAGGTGTGTCTGGTTAACTTCCTACATCTCCTCGCTCCCTTCTATTTTGCTCTAGAGACGATAACTCGCCAGTGTACAATGCAGAAAAAAATGAAGTGCGTCGAATATCGTGCACAGTACAGTGCAAGAAATATGATTGATTCGAGACCAGAGAAATCGTCATCAAATTTCACTCAGCTGTATTTGATCCTGGATGGGCCTGAACCGCAAAGGCTCGGGTGGATGTGACTTACTAGGAAGTCCACGTGCCTCAGTAAGTGGATTCCCATAACTTCACGTTCAAATCAATTGAGATGAACCGTAGCCATCGTCGCCACGGTACACAGCGAAGAGGAAGAGTCACGGAGGCAGCAAATAAAGTAAAATATCAGAAACCTAGTGGACGAGCTTGCAGCACGTTTTCCGAGTCATGCATACGAATTCATTTAACATCACATTCTTACTAGATAATATCGACAAGAACGCGTTGTTTGATGTCACTCGTGGTGTATTGTCGCTCGTTGTGTCGCTCTGTGTTAACGAGGCTTCGTTGTACATAGCTTGGCGTGTAAACAATTAATCTATACGGTGCATTCACCGGAAATTTATAATGGATGCGCCACAATCATAGCTGCAATGTCCGTGCTATAGGCTAACCCTTCAGTTACGAAGCAATGTTTGAGCGCAGTATATTTTAAGGTGCTAACCGAGGCACGGGTGAGAAAGTGAACAGAGAGAAGCGTGTCTGTGTTTATTCTTTGTTACATGTCTTATTTTGCGCATAAAAATTCTTTCCAAGATATTCACTATATAGCCCGTCGACAGACGTTACTACTAATGTTTTAAATTCACCGTTTGTATCTCTTTCAGCGATTTGAAAGCTCGAGAACAAACACGTCGAAACTGCGGCCAAGAGAGCTGTTGCGTATGTGCACCAGAGATGTACGCGATATGCAACACCAAAAAAAAAAAAAGAAGAATAAATCGATCGAAGAATGCATATACGTGCCAGTCAGCGTGTTCTTCGCAGGTGACTATGCGCCGCGAGCGCTGAATTTCCCACGCTTACACTTTATGTTACCGGTTTGCGACAGGAAACGCGCTGCATCGTGCAATACGAAAGCACGAGGTCATGCTCCCAGCGATGACTCCGTATATGGATGCCTCGTCGATACGGCTTGCCTTATCAATACTTATCAATACGCTACCGCGAATGCATCTCGTTAACGGCAATGCCTGGTTAAACCTTACGCACGGGCAGCGTTTTTTTTTTTTGCCTGCTTGTTGTTTGTGCCCTTGAAGTTGAATGAGGAAGACATTTGACCAATCGTTCACTAAAGAAAAGCTTGGGGGCAGACAATCCAACAAGGTTATGCCGTTGCGGCGAGGTTTAAATTTCTACGACCAAAGGGGCTAATAATATTCATGGAACGAATGTGGGTTACTGTCAGAAACGCGATCGGCGGCACATGTTGTGTGAGTAAGCCCTTAAGGGCCACTTTCTCACTGCAAGTTGGATGTGATGACGCTCTCTGCATAGAAAGTGGGTTGCGCACTGCAAATAACTTGTTTGCTTGTCGCCTAAAAAATCTTGGCTCATACGCACAAGGCCCATTTGCATTTTCATATAACTATTCACTGCTTCTTGTTCTTATCGTTATTACTGTGGTTACCATCAACGTCATCATCTGATCTGAAGAAATCAACAAACATAAATGAACGAATACGTGATATGGAGGCAGCCGGAAATAGTTCAAGATATGTAAAAAAATGAAAAACTAGAGAAAAAAAAACAACTTGCGTGATTGGTAGATTCCCTATCTCATCAAGGACGGTTATTCCCATTTTCAAAAATCTCTTGAGTTGCTAACTCGCTCCTTAAAATTTCGATCAGACGAAGTCTGGACGATATTGAATCCATTGGTTTTCTTCGTTTAAGCACATGTAGTGAGGATTGGGTAAAGCGTAGAAATCATAAAGCGAAAAATAGCTATAAACACTCTTGAGGAAGGACGAAACCAACGTGACCTTGTTCTGCCGTATGATTCTCCAAAGACGGAGACCACTCGATCATCATTCTATGCAGCTCTCTCGGTGTATATATAGTGATTGTAGCACAGTAACCGATTTCTCGAAGCAATGCATGACTTGGTTGACCGCGACTCATGGCTTCGGTCGCATTAATCACTCAATATTGGGAGTGAAATGAAAAACAGAAGAAAAACGAAGTATGTACTAGGGAAGTAATGAAAGAAGGGGCGGTGCTGGTGTTTTTCAGCGCAGACATCGAGTGCGATCAGTTTGGCCCGGTCACGATCTGTATCTTCCCGTGACTGATCGCTGTTGGTGGGCAGGTGCGATGACCGGAACGTGCGCCCGCTCCAATCAGCACATCGTGGGCACGTATCAATGCGCGCGGTCAGAGGGCAGCAAAATCGAAACAAGAACGAACCCGTAGTAATCTGATTGCTTGCAGGCGACGACAAGATGCTCCATTTAGGCTGCGTGCCTCGCAATCGACAGCTTGTGAGCACGCTGATTGCGTGGCCCTGTCATTAGGTTTGTTTCGGTATAGCAGGAAAGGTCACTACCACATGCTCAAGGAACATTGATTACTGTTAGAATTAATTGTTTCTATATAACTTCTAAATGTTCTTACAGAGGAAATATGCGCATAATTTGATGTTTCACAGTGCGAAGAACTATAGAAGGACATTGGCTGCACAGTGTGTCGTTTCTTATTGTAGGTGTTTTTCCTCTGTGAAACATCGAATTGTGGTACATGATTAAGCGAACCCTGGTGGAATGCGCACGCACGCACGTACGCACGCTCACACACACGCTCAGCAGTTGCGTTAGCGCACTATTGTATGACGCTCTACTGCGTGTCGCTTAAGGCCAGTCTAACTGCCTGCCTTTGAAGATAACTGATTAATTTGTGGATGTAAATGTAGGCTGTCACTGTTCCTGGTCGCACGTGCCGTGGTAGTCGGGTGGTTTAGCTAACCGAAGGTCGCTCGATCTAACCCCAGCCACGGCGGTTGTGCTTTAATAGAGACAAAATGCTGGTGACCCATCTGCTTAGATCCTAGCGTTAAAGAATACCATGAGTTCGAAATTTTCTCTGTCCTACACTGAAGCGTCTCTCGAAATCGTATCGAAGTTTTGGGACGTCAGGCCCCAGCAAGGACAATCATTACGTTTTTGGTCGCGAGCCTCTCTGCTGTTCAATTATTGTAGAAATCGTAATGTCAATCCTCTTCCTCCTACGTTTTGCAATGGAATATGACGTTGCGCAGTGTCGTATTCTTTTCGATAAAAACACGACATTGCTGAATGCTGCAGTTAAGTCTAATAGAGTATCGTAATGACGTGATCTCAACTACAGCGTGTTTCTTCGCATTACCAACACTCGTTAGTGGTGGATAATGTTGGGGCTTTCAATATTATTGGCTGAATAACTGCTAATGCTCACTGTATACACTGCTTTAACACCGTTATTATTGTCACTCTATCTCAAAGCAGTGATTGAGTTCTTTACTAATTCTTAATTTTCTCGCTATTTCTCGTCTCACTAGTCTAATACGATTATAAAATTTATCTTCTTGTCGTACCATTCGCATATATGGCAAATTCGAATACCATGCAGATTACAAGCGGCCAAAACTATACTTTTGAGTGCGAGCATTGACTTGCGCGATGCTGCCATACACTACCATCGTTAAGCAACGACACGGTA
This sequence comes from Rhipicephalus microplus, assembly GCF_043290135.1. Taxonomy (NCBI): domain Eukaryota; kingdom Metazoa; phylum Arthropoda; class Arachnida; order Ixodida; family Ixodidae; genus Rhipicephalus; species Rhipicephalus microplus. The sequence continues at coordinate 4,525,598 of NC_134703.1, read as the reverse complement.
CGCGCAGATTCACATACAGCGGCTCCTAATGCACTCGCGGATAACCGTTGCCGCCCCAAAAGGCGCAAACGCACGCGTGCACGGCGCGAGTAGAATTCTCGCATACGCACTCATCTTTGTAGATAAAACTAGCCGACCATAAACAGTTGGAATTCGTGACGCTCCCTACGAAAGCAGCACTGCACTCCGAACTGAGCAAACGAAACAGATTTCAAGAAAAATGTACACAGCGCGCGCGCGCGAGACTCTAGGAATGCATACGTCGCAACGGGTTTCGCAGGCGATGCGAGAAGCATTCTGAAAGTGAGATGTCTCTGAGCGCATCACCGATAGCGTCGCGACACAGCGAGGGCCCTGCCCTTCCGGTGGCACAACTGTAACGCGCGCTCTTGCCGAAATTTCTTTCTGTGTAAGTATTGTCGACATGGAAGTTTTTAGAACGATTTAATGAAGCTTGGAATAACCTTTTATTCAGGAGTTCGTTAGGCTTTGTGCACTCTTACTGATGCAGTTGACGGCACTTAATAACTTGAGCGTCTTTTATTCTGGGGTCCACCACGGCTCCCATGACGTATTTCCGTCACGGATATGGCGTTGTACAGGTTGCAAAGAACATACAGATTGCAAAGAAAAACATTGGTTCCAAATCTGCGTGTTACACCGCAAATGTAGTCAAAAGAGGATAGTCTTCCGTCTGGAGAGAGTGAACAAAACGTTTATTTAATGTTCTGCGCAAGAAAATTGGCTGGAGGTGCAGCGTTAGTGCCTCGAGCGTGTAGCGGAGGTGAACGAGCGCATCGAGGCTCGTTAGACAGAAGCGCCATCTGGCAGTTATCTTCGAAAACGAAGGCGTGTAGCCCTCGGAGAAAGATGCGCGCCAGTCTCGGAGGTGATAAGGTATAGAACGCAAAGCGACGAACAGGTGCCACTACCGTGACGTCGTAGCAAAGCGTCGGAAAACCCGTTTTGAGCATCGTGTTACACTGGCAGCGCAGCGCGATAAACGCTACATTCCTTAGAGTTACTTGTGTGTGCCTCTAGTATAAAGGCAGACATACAAAACCTCGAAGTGTTCTTATGGCGCCTCAAATATGCGCAAGAATTGCTTTTTAGTTGACAATCGCACAACTACGAACGCTAAACCTTGAGCAATATTGGTGGGTGCTGCGAATGAGGTTGGCCGTTTGAGGTATCGTTAGGGCGGACAGACAGACAGACAGACAGACAGACAGACAGACAGACAGACAGACCAAAATTTTTCCGTGGAGGGTCCCCAAGAAAGACTACCGTCTTTAAAAAAACAATATACGCAGTTTCTGCCGTGAGGCGTCGAACCAGCGACCTCTCGAATCGCAGAGCACGGCGCTAGTCCCTACGCCACAATGCGTTTCAGCTGAGAGCGTGAACGGTAAACCATTGATATACACCATATGCCATTTGACAGTGCTCAGAGCTACGCAGTTTCGCTGCGTTTTTATCATCAATAAAGAGATGGCGGGACGAGCTCGTGTTGAGCCTGCTGTAAATGTCGTCGTCTCTCGCGTTTCGGAGAGGGCCGCCTACACGGAGCATGGTCTCTTCTGCGCGTACGCTCTTATCAGACTCGTGATTCGGGAGAGCACGATGATGATGATGAAAAACATTTATTGTAAAAGAGAGAGGTACGGAGCCAAAGCATGACCCTGCTACATGGTCGGCGTCCTTAGTCTGGGACACCGCATGACGAGGCCCCTACTCGCGCCCGTCCCACCAGACCTCGTTGAGACTCTAGTGATGAGCAGTTGAGGAGGGCTGTCTCCCACGCCTCTCGGGAAGGGGTAGGGGAAGAGGGTAGGTGGGGATTTTTCGGACATGCCCATACCATGTGGAAGATATCACACGTCTCCCCACAGTGTGGGCACCGCCCATCTGTGTTCGCATCGAAATGCTTTAGGATTGCAGGACAGAGTAGAGTACCTGTCTGCAGGCGCCTTAGAGTTCGCTCTTCCGCCTTACTCAGCCCCTTTGCAGGAGCCGGGTAAAGGCGATGAGTGTCACGATAATAGGTCAAAGGAGAGCACGAATGTCACTTCGCTCGCTGCCATGGCCGCATTTACGAAAGGCGCACGCCGCTCACAAATGAATTATTAAAAACTGTGACATTTGTTCGCACTTGTCCTGCATACTCGTGCATTCGTTTCGTGCGCCTTTATTTCTGTTCACACAGCGCGCTTTAAGTGACGAGCTGTGACAGTTGTTAGTGCACGCTTTCTGCTTGAGGTGCGCGCTGCAAGTTTAGAGCTGCTTGCCGTTCTTCGCTTGACCTCGCAGTTTGTTGCTGTATAGCATTCATTCCTTCGGCCTTGTGGTGAAACAATGCACAATAAATGCTCAACTACCTCTGTGAAGGCATGTTTCGCTTTTGTGTTTCACTGATTTCTAGAAAGACAGATTGGCCACATGTTTTAGTATCTTCGACCCTGTACAAAAAAAAAAAGAGATTCCTCCAACTCTTTTTTGCCACATATATACGTTTCACATGTATACGCGCTTGTATGTGCACTGTCTTAGTTTGTCCTGTTTGTTTACGCTGCCAAGTTGTCGTAGTGAATATATGCCAACTAACCCACCTATAAACTCTCCTGCGCATTTAAGGAGACGCGTTCAAAAGCCGCTACGATGATCTCCTGGTTGGGATGCTTGAATGCTGACTCGAAAGTTGTGAGATAAAATGCCCACCGCCGTAGCGCCTATCTTTTGACGTGTAGGAAATTGTAGAGGTCTGAAGGCCCGTGTTTCTTGATTTAGGTGCTTGTTAGAGAACGGCAGATGTTTAATATTTCCGTAGCTTTCCGCTATTGTGCCCCTTATAATCGTCTAGTGGATCTGGGTCGTAAAATTCAACAATTACTATTGAACAGCTATATTATTTCTTATCAATAAAGAGTTCCGCAGGCCCCGACTTTCCAAACAAAAGTCAGCGTGTCTCTTTAAAGAGAGTTGATTGTGTATATGACAGTTATAAACGTGGCAAAAAAAACGCCAGACTTTTTTTTTTACTTTTTCTTGGGGTATTGCTATACGCTTCGGTGAATGATAATATTGCGGACATAACGAACCGATAATATAGTGGAAGTCGGTCGGTATTCGCATATGGTTTAGTAAGAGTTAGTTTAGGTTTTTTATCTATGCGCTAACTAAAGAAATGGAAGAGCAAAACATCGACATACGCAAGACGATCTCTGTGTTCTCTGCATATAGAATGCGTTTTATTGAAACAGGTGCACCTGCGTTCAGCTCGTTCAGTTCTAATTCGGTTGAATATTGTACTAAAGGTTATTCTGATCTTGCACATTTTACCAATCCCGCATGAACATGCATTTTGTAACTTCACCAAGAACACCTATGCGTACGAACCTCTGACATTTAAGTTGCATGGTAGCTTCGGTTTACGCTCAGATACGGTATCCCCCTTTTAAACCAGGCTTCAACGGGAAAGATTGGTAAGCGCTGTTTACCACGCTGATTTTAAGGTACAAATAATCAAAGAGAAGATAGTAATAGAATGCACAAGGCATTATTCGCAAGCACGTTCAAATGCAAATTAGCGCATATAATTTACATATATTCACGCTAAACTCCACATTAACGTTGCTGTTCAGCTCAGTGAACAGCAGCGGCCAAACTGATATGCACTCCGTCACTAAAAGCTGAGCCGGCAATGCACCAGTTGTGTCTACTGTGTCACGAAGTGCGCTGACGTCAACGCTGGCACCGCACGTGCGAAAAATAATGCAATAAGATTATTATTTGATACGCAGACATACGTAGGTATATACAGAGAATAAAAATGGAGTCCCACGAGGACGACGATTGTCAGCGAGAGGGCGGCGATGCATGCGTACTCTTTCGTGAGAAAGCTACGGAAAAAAGCTTCGTGTGTTTGTGTCGAACGCACGGCAAGCCCCTAAACGCTCACACAACGTGGAAGCCGTGTTTGATAAAAACGTTGCGCCGTTGTCGATCGATTCTCACATCTGGGAACATTGAGCTGGGACAGATATTTCCGTCCAATTTCCTGCTGTCCGAACATCGTGGCAATGGGGAACCTCAGTGACACGTCCGCCGACTCCCTCGCCATTGCGGGGGTGCTGAGGGTTTTATTGCGTGCACGCCTCACGTATTCTCCCCACCATCTCTTTCTATATCGCCTACACTGTCCGGCAGCAGTAGCGATTCTCCAGGCTTACCTACGAGGTTGGTTCCGCTCGGCTGCTCCACGCATTGCGTTCGCAGTTTGCGTTGATCGCAGCGAGCGACAAGCAAGCCGTGTATACGTGCGTCTTTTCTAAGCATGCGGTTCTTTTTATGGCGGATGTCAGGGGTTGACATTTTCATCCGCGCTTGACCTGTTTGTTTGTTTCCTTGCATTCGCGCCGGCTTGCGTCCGTCTGCGCATCTCTGTAATCATCGAAGCTTGAGTCTCGCTTATCCTTTGTCTGGGAGACAAAGCTGCTGCTGTGTCGGTTCACTCCGGCTCGAGATGACTCCTCGCATATTGAAGAAGAAGATATTTCGTGGCTTTACTGAAGCAACTGTACCCGATCTCACAAAAAAAAGTAATATTATGGGGATTCTTCGTTGACTGGGTTTCGGAACACTTTTCGCTCACTTGCACGCACTAACGTTGAACCTGAAACTATCGTCGCTGTGATCGCAAATGGACTAATTACATAGTGGACTAATTACATAGCTTATTTTAATAATACGGATCTATTTTTTATGATTATTCATTTGCTCAATTCTGCACACGTTTCATTTGAAGTTTCTGAGAGCTGTTGATCTCTGATAAATGAACAGTATAATTGATGATTTAGAATGGCATGCCATTCAGATGATTGCTATTATAGTATACGCATAGAGATAGTAAAGTGTTGTTATGTACGAGAGGTTCTTGCATGTCATGCTTTCCTAAATATTGGAAGGTCTGAGTAATATGGAAATACTTGTAAGCCCCGTCGCGGTGGTCTAGTGGCTAAGGTACTCGGCTGCTGACCCGCAGGTCGCGGGATCGAATGCCGGCTGCGGCGGCTGCATTTCCGATGGAGGCGGTAATGCTGTAGGCCCGTGTGCTCAGATTTGGGCGCACGTTAAGAAACCCCAGATGGTCAAAATTTCCGGAGCTCTCTGCTATACGGCGTCTCTCATAATCATATGGCGATTTTGGGACGTTAAACACAATCAATCAAATACTTGTAAACATGACAGCTTTTTTTGTTGTCTCAGCAGCGTGAAGCTCGGGCAGTTATTGTACTAGAACTGCAGTTCTAATAATTTTGTCGGGGTGGGCCCAACAATAATATTTCACGATAATAATTTGTAAATTGAGTTTGTTTACTATGACAACTTTAACTGGGAAAGTATCGTACTGCACGGTCCGCCTTAGTGGATCAGTAGATTGGGGATCGGCTGCTAATCTGAACGTCACGTGTTAGATATCGGCCTTGGTGGTCGCATGTCGATGGAGCTGGTAGAGATCCGTGTAGTGTGTGATGTCGGTGCGCATTAAAAAGCACCAGATGGTCAGAACTTCCGGAGCCCTCCGCTACGGCGTTGCCCATAATAATATCCTTGTTTTGGGTCGTAAAAATGATAATAGTATTATTACATTATATAATCAATGCATGGTTCGCAGTTTAAAATAAAAACAGAAAAAAACAAGTGCTCAGCTGCAAACAAAAATATCTAATTTTGGCATTTTGTTTTTTGTCAGTGCTTCACCTAAAGCACGCTCTGATTACTTATTCAGTAAAAAGCCTTGGGCCCACATGAAAGAGAGACGTCCGTTAATTATGCTAACATGATGGCCCGATCCCTGCAATTGCATGAGCGCCTGACTTTAATTATTCCGTGAGACTGCGGTACATTTCTTGTCGCGACGCTTAAGGTATTCTTTAAATTTGTTTATCGTCACTGCAGCTGCGAATGATTTTCGTTTTGGAAATAATTCACAAACCGGAATGACCAACTTCTCCTTCACATTCGCGAGGCTTATGTAATCAGCCCACCCATGCGCATATTACCCCGGGGAATAACAAAACTGACCCCCCCCCCCAAAAAAAAAAAAAAAACAAAGTTGCGCTCGACCAACGGTCGAGTTCGATATTTAAAAAAGAATCTCGTTCCAACCTTTTCATAAGGTCGAGCCACACGTGGGTATGAAATAACAGTCACATACGGGCGAAATCCATCAACCGAGCCGAGGTTGAACGTGCGTCATATTGTTTAGACAGTATTTATTTTGACAGCTTCGAACGAAAATGGGACTGGCGGGCGCTGACGTACACGACGAGTGTCATTGTCAGTGCTTGTCTTAATCTAACAGCCAATAACGACAGCTGTCAACTGCAGAAGACACGAGAACTGAACGTGTATTATCAATGGAGATTATGCAAGAACATCCAGCAGCACGTGCGAACCCCGTGTCGCAGTTTTTTGTACCTTGATGTATACGCATTTATGGTAATACGAGCTGACCAACCGTGATAATTGATGCATAATTTGCAAAGGCAGTTTACCATTGAAAAAGTATTTGGGCTCCCGGCATCTGCTTCTTGTTAACTTGTTATTAAGCAGAACCTCGGATCATGTTCACATGACGCTTAAAGTAGTTTCACACTGCGACTTGAAGCAAGCAAAATGAAAAAAAAAAAACGCATTTTTGTACATCTGTCTCCAAGAAAGGTCTTTCGCTGGAACAAAGGAAGTCTCGTGCTTTGTATCAGGAAATGCTAAAAAAACGAGCCTGAATTGCAACGCTCACTTTGACCGCATACCATAAGGAACGGCGTACGAAGTGCGCTCCGTGCTCTTTACGAAGAACAGTACGAAATCGCAAACTAGGATCAAACTGTGTTCGTGACGCACTTTGTGATGGAAGCACAAGTACAAAGCCTGCCGAAGCCAGACAACAGCTTGCGGCCCCCCTACATGCGCCTTTCGCACGACAGGGACGGCTAGCGTATTTCATATATACCTGCTCGAGCCGCGACCATTTGAACTTCTTGCAATTAACTCACACATAGAACATACAACGCGTTGACGATGTTAATGGTTTGAACTTCATACGGAACATGATGACACAAACTTGACTGCAGTGTCCACGGCTATCTCAATATCAGAATAAAAGACATGACGTTATTTTAACAAAGTGATTGAAGAAGAATGAAACACGAAGACGAAGAATGAAACAGCGCTGAAAACGGGACGATAAGAGGATACATACACGTTATTTGCTTTATGCTACAGCTCATCACTCAAAATTATCGAAAAGGTATTCTACTCAATTTTTTTTTCTACAGACATTGTGCACTACCGCCCAGAATTCCGGTAACAAGTCATGTATAAAGTGGCTCATTGGGTGAGCAATCCGTTGTGCAGTAAAATTTTGAGAGCCTAATTACATTCGCAAGTTTTGGCGAATGTGAGCCCGAATAAAAGGAAGTGTTTTAAAATGAAGCTGGAGACGTAGAAAATGAAACGTACAACACAATGGACCTGCAATAAGTTCAGAAATGCTAGGTTACCCGTCCTCATCTTTATGAGCACGGTTTTTCTCACCTGCGAGCTGCTCTTCTGGATCGAATATTTGTTGCTGCTTGCGGTCATTGCGGCAGCGATGAAACAATAGAGCACGTTCTCTGTAACTGCCTTCGTTACAGCGTGCAAAGACGGCAGCTAGCTGCTGCGTTAGCTCACTTTGACGACAGGCCTTAGTCAGAACAATCAGTGCTTGGAAGGCAGCATCATCTGTCTTCGCACAGAAAATCAGTCAAGAACTTGTTGAACTTTTTGCATGGTAGTGGCCTAATGAATAGGTTTTAGCACCCCAGCTCACCTTTTTTTTTTCTCTTTCGCGCGTCTACTTCGCTCTTTGCTTTCTTTCCTATCCTTATTCCCCACTCTCCCTTCCCTTAGTGCAGGGTAGCCAACCGGATGCTTCCATTTCTGGTTAACTTCCTGCCTTTCCCTCATTTTATTCTCTCTCTCTCTCTCTCTCTCTCTCTCTCTGTTGTACGTACAGAAACGTAGCGCAAGAGATTCTGGGCAAGTGTTGAGTGGTCTTTCTCGCCGTCCCAGTATCAAACGATCCCAAATAAAATTTTCAGCCGTGTTTAGCTCTGCAGTTTAAAAACGCACACAAGTGAACTTGCTTGTTCACTTTATCATCAAACGTCACCGTTTGAGTATAGTATAAGACGCAGACCCTCCGAGTTGCTTCTGCTCAAAGATCTTTGTTTTGACATTCGGAAAAATGTCTACAATGGTTCACAAACTATAGGAACAACCTGCAAAAGTGTCTGTAAGAGAATTATGGTCTTATAGCTATTTATGGCGTACGGGACGTCCGAAGTATGAAAGCCTCGAAATGCAAGTTTTTGTCGGCAGCACGGCCAACAGATGCAGACATTCTGGTCCACACGGCTGAACCACGGCATCGTGATTGCGGAACAATGTGGCACACCCGTATGCTTACGCGAGAAATTAGCTCGGCTATGCTAGGATGGGAGTAGCGTGAACTACGGACGGGCGGAAGGACTAGTGAGCGAGCTCACGCGAGTCAAGCGCTAGCTCACTAGTGACACGTCACTCTAGGAGCTTCCAGGCCTTCTTCAGATCACCAGCTGTGCGTCGTGTGACGTCACTTCTCTCCAGGCATGTGCAGCATGGCTCTCGATAAGCCACGCAATACTGCTCAGCATCGTTCAGTGTAGCCTACGCTGCGATTGCAGCGTAGGCTTTTCATGTATAGCGCACTATAATGCATGTATACTTTCATGTATACTTTCATGTATACTTTCATGTATACTTTTCATGTATAGCGCACTATAATGAGCGCATCTAGGCAAAGTTTTGCTTCAGGGCACCTTCCCCTCCTTTTCACTTATGCCACTTCTAGGACTGGCCCACAAGTAAACGATTGCGAAAGTGAAATTTAAGCAATGACGCGCTGTTCACAGCTGCCTGTCTTTGGTCTTCTGCGCGTTTCGAGTGCAAAAGGTCGGCTGTAAGTCGTTCTTGGAATGCGACATCAGAAGTCCTCGGCCTCCACTGTCGAGTGTCGACACAAAGCTTAATTATCTAGGAAAGGGGGAGGGGAGCATAAACTTTGACCCTCCTGTCGCCCTGTCGGAGAACCCTGCCTGCACGTTTATACTGGGGCAGCCATTCGCCTCACTCATGGGAGAAGATGGTCGATTCGAAGCTCGTGAATCGTCTATGCCGCATCAGGGAGGACAGAACGCTCCTTGCGTGCGTGACGGCGTCGGTGACTCCTTTTAGGCATCCCCAGCAGACGGTCGCGACGCAGGGCGAAGCCCTAATTGACGCGGCGCCGGCCGGTCGTATCTGATCTGCCGATCCTGTCGCCCAGCTTGCCTTAGAAGAAAGAAGCGACCAATAAAAGAACTACGGCGGTAGCGGCAGGAAATGGATGGAAGGAAAACGAGGACCGTCCATGGGGCTGCTGCGGTAGGAAGACAAACGAGTCCGGTGTCACGACTAGATTGGTCCGCGGAGGAACAGGCAGTAGACGGTGAAAGTTCAATTGACCCGTGCACTAAGGCGAAAGTGATCGCACAGTATAAACTCGACACCGACTCTAAAGCGGAATGGTCGAATTTAGTAGAACAACACAAGTTTGAGGTAGCTAGAAAGAATTCGTTGTAGGAGAAGCCGTATGAGCGAATCACGGACACAATGTAGAAAAAGAGTAGCTCAATTGTGTTGTATCTATCTCTTCTGTTCCGGTTTTTACACGCCTTACTGGATCTTGTGTGGTATATTTTTTTATTATCCTCGAAAACAAGAAGAACCTTCTAATAAGATGCCTTCAACGTTTTCTCTTTCAAGGTTATTCACGTGTGCTTTGTTCGTCGAGGTTTGCCCAGCTATCGCGCCGAAATCTTGTTTTGTAAACAACAGTTGAAATTATGTCTTACGGTATGATTGAGACGTACCGTAATGTCCCCATTTTTTTAATACTCCCTCTTAAAATTTGACTACCTGCTTCTTTAATGTTTACTGGCCTCGCACTGTTCACGAACCTCCAGCGTTTCGGCTCCATCGAAATTCGACCTCCGTGGCCAGGTTGAAACCCACGATCTTCGGCTCAGCAGTGGAGTGCCGTAACCTCAGCACCACCGTTGAAGACCCACTAAGGCGTTGCTGCGCCAATGCTGCGGGTACACATTCGATACATAGGCGCCCGTATTTCACGTGGAGCAACGGGGCGACCTGTTGCCGGGGCAACAGTACGGGCAGGGCAGTGTTTTCTTAAAATTATTATACCGTAACTTATACGATTTGCCGGCCAGGAACAAAAAACAAGAGATCGCCGAAGCATTCAATGCGGGCGTTTTCCATGTCTTCTAGTCCCCCTTTCCCTCTTCTCGCTCAATTTGAAGTGGTTGTACCCTCCCCCTGCTTCGCTTCCGAGTTGAGGCTGGCAGTTTGCGAATGAGCGCCGGGAACCGCCCAATATTTATCTTTCAAAGACGCGAGAGCAGGCTACGCACACACAGACATATAAAAGGCGGGGGTTGAAGGCGCTCGAATCGGGTCGATGGCGTCGTTTAGGTGGGGGCGCACGGGGCTCGCCTCACGGTTCCGTGACCGCTCAGGCGCCTACGGTATAGGCTTCGGCACAAGCATTAACCGCAAAATGATAGCTTCGCGGTAAAGAGAAGGGGGGCCAGCTCGCTCATGAAGACAAGGCTGCACCGCAACACAGGTTGGTGGCTCGCCCGCTGCGCCAGAAGGTTTCAATCGTTCGTCGACCCGGGAACCTTTTGAAATAATGGAGCCACCTGTATGATCGGTGCCAACTGTTGCGTTTGCTCTCTGAGAAAAGTTGACGTGCTGTGTGCCCCGCCATGGTGTTCTAATGGCCAAGGTACTCGACTGCTGACCCGCAGGTCGCGGGATCGAACCCCGGCTGCAGCGGCTGCATTTCCGATGGAAGCGGAAATGCTGTATGCCCGTGTACTCAGATTTGGGTGCACGTTAAAGAACCCCAGGTGTTCGAAATTTCTGGAGCCCTCCACTATAGCGCCTCTTATAATCATATGATGGTTTTGGGACTTTAAATTTCGTATATCAAATCAATCATTGATGTGCTGCGCGTGCTACTTATACTTCTTAACTTTTACTTAGTGTGCTATGGTCGTCAGTGGCGTTGCAAAAGCAGGTGGCGATCGGTATTTTGTAATAAAGTTCGTTGAGATTTCTTTTGCTAGATGTGTCCAGTACTGCGTAATGTAAGGCAGGTGATTGTAGCAGTGCAGTAGGGGTTATACTAACGTACAAAACCTACAACACTGCTGTGGCAGAAAATATTATATTAGTGTAAGCAACAGTCGCAAAAAAGTGATTAGCGGGAAAACACTTATGGTAATCTAATTACCTACAACTCAGTGCATGTTGCGCGAATATAAACAACAACAACAACAACAACAACAACAACAACAACAACAACAACAACAACAACAACAACAACAACAACAACAACAACAACAACAAAAACCCATCAAGAACATATGGGTGTTTCACTGTTCCATTTCATATATATTTTTCTTTTTCCTGTTTTTTTTTTGCGTACGCTTATCCACTGGACAAGTGGATGTGGATCGACTCAGCATTGAATTAAACACTTGTTTTAACTTTCTACCCCAGAACTCCCGTCTCACCTTTCAGCTGTTGTTATTAAATCTTCTCACAATAATTGAATTCACCTCCCCTTCTCTCTTATTTTTTTATTCCTGTTTCCCATTCCACAAGTGTGGGGTAACAAGCCGAAGTCTTTTCTGACTAACCTACCCGCCTTCTGACTATACTGTTTCTTTCATTCCCACAATTTAATGCTTTGCTCGATCTCCGAACTGCGGAGTTGTCCTTGACGAATACTTTTACGCACATTCGTTCACGCTTATGACTACGTTTTCCACACTCAACCGCGCAGGGCCATATCAAGTTCTGCGTTGTTTATCCTATAATATTGATTGATATGATTGATTGAGTGATCGATATGTAGAGTTTAACGTTCCAAAACCACCATATGATTATGAGAGACGCCGTAGTGGGGGGCTCCGAAAATTTCGACCACCTGGAGTTCTTTAACGTGCACCCAAATCTGAGCACGCTTATCCCATAACAGCCGATCCACATCTTCACAAAGCGCTTGAACCCTTTCGATGTCTTGCGCGAGGCCACACCATCTCGGCCTTCTTTCTATCCTTAACTTATCTTTTTCTTCCATATCTCTCTCTTTGAAGGGATTCCAGCGGTCTCCAGGTGGCGTGCGCTTTCCGGTCTACTGTCCGGGAGGGGTCCAGATTTATCGCTGTCCAACGTAATGGCCCTTTCCTCTCCTGCAAGCCCAGCGACGCTTAGTGCGCCCGCTCCACATTCCCAACCAGCCGTTTATATACGGAGAGCCGGCCCGTAGTTCTAAGGTCTGCCATTGGTGCACCCCCCTCGTCCCCTTGCATGTGTGTGCTGTCGCCACGAATGGAGATTAAAACTCCGTGGTATTGCTTCTCTTCCTCTTCTCTTAGCACGTGTGTCCTCCTATTTCTTTAGTCCCTCATTATTTCTCGTGCTATCGCTGTGCTTCTGGACGATCCCTTCCTCGCGACGGATCGTGAATTTATGGGCAATGGCAATGACACGTGGGCTCGCCATTACGATTCAAACGAAACTGAGTTTCCCCCGGGGTCCCCCAATGTTAACGAGATAAAGTGACAACGCATGCCGCTGTTCGTCTCGAGCGATTTACGGGGACATCAGCTATCCCAAGGTTGTAACCTAGGATAAAGGCAGCTAAGGAACAAAGAAGAAAGAAGGAAACAGGAGGAGTGAATAGTAGCACGGCTCCACCATTCCTACATAGGATAAAGGAAATGATGACGATGCAGCTCATGAGAAACAAGGAAAAATATAAGAGAGACGTTCAGATGCGTGCAGAGCGCAAGTGCTTAATTTATGACTTGTATCTGAAACAAACGATCCTCACTGCCGAGTTGACAGCAGAGAAAGATAATTCAAACAGGATCAGTGCGTTATCCTTGAATTAAACAGTTTTCCAAGACTAGGAGGTCGCAGTACTGCCTTGAGCCCGCAGTTGCGGGCGCAGTAGAGTACTGTTTTATATAGGGCACACACAAATCAGGGACAAAAAAAAAAACAAAAAAACAAACGTAACAATCAAGGCGTGGAACACTCTGCCTGTGGAGACTAAAGCTTCGACCTCACTATACGCTTTCTGACATTCAGTTCGCTATCATTTGAGTAATCATTTGAGTTCTTGTCGTTCCTTCTTCATCACTCCTACAGTACATTTTATGCATTATTTACGTAGGTTAATTATTAGTTTTCATGGGAAATATTTGCTAGTATTGCAGTCTCCGATACTATTATTGATCGCGTCATAGAGTTGCTTTTATGGCATAATATTTTGTCCGTGTATGTGTATGAAATGTGTGCCGTTAGGCTAGTGTTGTGCATGAAAGAATGTAGTGTCTTGTGGAACGTGTTATCATGTATCCAGCGGTCGTAACTGGTTTTTCGCTGTAATGGAGCCTGACTTGCAGGAGATGACGGGTGCGTTCCGACTGTACAGGCAAAACAATTAATTGAGAGAAAGGCAGGGAGGTCAGTCAGAATCGTAGCATTCGGTTTGTTACCCTGCATTTAGGAGATGGGGAAGGGGAAAGAAAGAAAATAAGGAAAGCGAGGAGAAAAGTAACCTGTGGCATGTCCATATACGGTGTTATGCATCTACTTGCATCACTGGAGTGGTGTAATACGGACACGTATCACAAACTGGTCAATGCGACCAGTTTCACGATGATATAACAGCTCGCGTAAGCGGCGCCCCTGCCCGAAGCCTCCTAAGCACGACTTCCTCTGCCCTAGTGATGTGAGGAAGAAGTGAGAGCAGACATACGGTGGAATAAGAGCACGTAGTATCCTGCCGGAGAACATTTTTACGGGCACGAAGCGAGGTTATAGAGGCTGAGGTTGAAGGACAATAGCTAGAGGGTTTATATTTGGAGGACAGTGTGCCTGCCGGTAGCAGCAATACTGTGTGGGTTCACAGCACGGCCTTGAAAGCAACGTACCTTGACGTAAGTAGCTGTACTGTGGTACGTCTTATGAATTGCCTCACAGATTTCCATTGCCTTGTGAACATTCTTGAGCTCCTGGATAGCTCCTAAGAAATCAGTGAATATGTGAATTTGCTCAAGTGCAGACAGTTTAGAAGTGGCATCGTCAACTGCGCCAAGGATGCCTTGAAGCTACATCACAAAAAGACTGGCTTCCGTTGAAAGATAACACTCGTGACCATTGACAAAATTAGGCGTAATAATCAGGAATGATGTTCTCCTGCTATCATGTAGGATAGCAGCATCTGCTTATACTTTGCAGGAATTAGTGCATGACGCTTCGATGATGGAGTGTTCGTCAATTGTAGCTTATGTATCGCTGTGCCGTAACTTGGTCATCTTATTAGATGTGATGGTGGTAAATTTACAAGGATGCGTAGAATCAGGCTGTGATACCCTGTACCTGTCACACTTGGTTAGCCGTTACATATTCGCCAACTAAATTTGCATATGTATTTCTGTTTACTTGTCATTGCGCCCCATGTTGATGTTACTGTTGTTTGGAACACATTCATGCATGTTTGCGCAACCGTGATGCAAAGAGGTGCGTTCTAAACCCTCGCCGCTTGCCGTGAGAACGATACCGGCTTCTTGCGACATTTTCGCGCGAACTGTGTCGAAAGTAAATGTACTACACGTGTCTTAGAAATTTTTTCTCGCTTTAGGACACCGCGAGGTGGCGACCTTAATGCAAGCCTAGAATCGCTCGTAGGATTCATTCATGTTAAAAATAGCTCTGCGACGCTCGACTGCATCGCCTGGTTGTGACACTGGGTTTCGCGCTTAAGCTTGCCCCCTAGAAAAATTGCGGACTAGCTGTAGAGGTCAGACACGATGTTTGTTGCGTTTTACAAAGTTCTGCATTGAATCAGCGACACTCTTTTGATTGTCACACCTGTGCTCAGATTTGGGTGCACGTTAAAGAACGCCAAATGGTCTAAATTTCCGGAGCCCTCCACTACGGCGTCTCTCATAATCATATGGTGGTTTTGGGACGTTAAACCCCACATATTATTCAATTGATTGTCACACCACTTTTTTTCTGATTTCGCTCTCACCGTTCACCACTACAGCTACCACAAAGGCTAGTTTAATGATTTATCATGAACACTAGGTGCCGGGATATAGATGTGTCACCAAGCGTAAACGAGGGTGCGTCCACACTCAACAGTGCTATAGTTGTCAATCACAAATAGACATTTGCAAGTTGTCTGGTATCGAGGTATACAGTGAGCATTCAGCTACCTTTGTAAAGACACGTTTTTCTCTCTTGTTTTAACCTTTTTTTTCCAGAAAAACTTTGTATTTTCCCTATTCTCGAATGAAATGAACTTAAAGGCTATGGGAAATGTCTACTTCATTCAGTCGGTCGATTCGAACAGCCTAGTTTAAAGGCTGTAAACATAACCAACAATTACGGGCTTGCCATCATAAACATCCTTTCTGCGTTGATGCATCCAGCAAAGTACTACTGAGCTAAACAATTTTTACGAAATACCACGTTCACGCTTTTGCCTCGTACATTGGAATGTCAGGTCTGAATTCCGAGAACCACCGCCGACATCCCACATGATCTCGAAGGGAAGCAAGATTGAAGCATGGCTATGTTGCATGCATGGCTCACGTTTCGTGCCCGTGTATTATTCACCTCTTGCTTCTTATGAAGCAGGTACTTGTCGTGTGCACTTGAGGAATGGAGCTGTGCCACCATATGCCATTGACTAACGTGCCATAGTGGATCGTACAAAGTCACGTTCGTTGCGATCTCAGCCATGTTAAGGTGTATGTTTTTCTCGGTTGTAAGACTGTACAAAGTGCCACTTACATCGACTATGAAGGCGTTGGATCACCAAAACTGGGAGATCTTTTTTTTATAGAAGGCAGTGGGAGGACAGGACGTGGCAGAATGAATCTTACGTGGGAAGAAGCATTTAAAGGTAATTTACTGACGTGCGAAATGTGAGGAAGCCTTCGGAAGAATTCGGCTAACAGAGAAAAGCAACGATAGTCGCTGACTCTCTGTCGTTTCTTTGAGTAACACCTCGGTCGTTTCAAGAAGGGGCAGTTCAGCTTACTTGGTCTGCTCTAAATATCATGCCCGAATGGCCACGGTATCACTTGCAGCTGGACACTGTACTGCAAAGTTCAAGGATGCCGCATTCACTCTGTCCCACTAAATCCATTAAAAAACAAGGAAAGAAAGGCTACTCAGACTACAGGAGCAATCGTATTTCATCTGCAACTATGCCTTTTGAATTAGGACGGCCAGTAGGCTCTCAAAGGAATTCCAGATGATTGACCCAACGTAGGCAAACTTCATTTTTTTTTCGCGAGAACTATGGTGTTGAATATACGGCACCTTTGAGAAAATTGTATTTTTTGGCAATGTTTTTTTTTTCGCGTACACTTTCGCCGTCTGTCGTATTTCATGTCTATTCATCAGGATGGATATACTCGTAAAAGCCTTCTTCATTAAGTGCGCCCTTGTTGCACGTGCATTGGACGACCTGTTTCGACCGCCCCCAAAGGTGGAAGTCAAGGTCACTTGACCTTGGCTTCCATTTGTCAAGGTCAAGTCTCTGAGAGGAACCAGAACTGTAAAATGTCACTCCGTGACAAAATTGCGGAAAGGTTGGGACCCGATATTGTCGCGTAGTCGTAACATTGACAAATGCAGCAGTCGACGTTTCCAAAATTAAACTCTTTATTGGGCCGTACTTATTGACAGGAAATGAAAAGTCAAACTACGGGAAGCAATGCGCCTTGTACACTTATATTGGCAAGCACCACAGTCAGCCGTCGATAAAACTGACCAGCGGTCAAAGGCGGTCGACTCTTGAAGATTCGGCGTTATCAAAGATTTGAGCGTTATCACTAGCGGCCGCTTAAGTTCCAGAAGTAACTCTAAGGTTCGCGCAGAGCACGTAATCTCATTAGAAGGTTCTAAGATTTTCTAGATAGTTCCTGGTCATTCGAGCACGCTTTGCACAACTTGGTCTTTACAATATAAGTGGGCGCTAAAATGGAAAGAAAGGAGCACGTGACAATATGGTCAATGTGTTCGAAAATAATCGAGCCATGCACTTCACATGTCTCTTGTGTAATTTCGGATGCTGCATTGGGACGTTAGGCTATTCAAATGTATAAAAAAATGAAATTTCGCGTCGCCTCTTAATAATAAGTTCGTGTAACCTACATGTACTATGCAGATCGGGACGAGTAAACTGTTTCGCAGCGGTCGTTTTTACGTGTACTGATTTCGAGAACAATATACAATGATAAATTGATGACCTGTGTTGCGTGGGGCGGCGGTGGTCATTAAAATTGACTCTTGTGAAACCGAAGTTACAAAGCCTCCGATCGAAAACGGGGCCTCAGTCATGAAATTCGCTCAAGGCATATTAGGCTTCTCCTCTGACGTCACTACGCGATGAACGACCGAAAAAACACAATAAACAGCAATTTTTTCCTCTATAAACTATGCAGCTTACCGCAGTCGTTTTCGTTCCTGACAGCGGCTCTATAAATAACTTTTCGCCCACCTAACTATTTTATCGGTTTCGTCGCAACAGTGAGGTACAGGTATTTCGCCTCGATTCTAAATTCAATGTTCATGTGCCTCGCGTAGTGCTTAATGGGCCGCATTCTCGAGGGCCTTCTATTGGACAGTTACATCGTTTATGATGGCCTGAGGTCTTCTTAATGGTCCCACAATTGTCGACAAAGCGTGGGAGGCTATAGCGGCACATGTAACAGATGACGCAATGGGCGCTCCCTTGGTCATGAATGCGCCGTGTTTGGCGACGGCGCAAAGTACTTATAAGAAGCCGACGGAACGGTATATAGTCGATAGCGGCTGTGAGTGCCATAAAATGACAAATTCCTTTGGTAACAAGAGGAAGAAAAGTACAAAAAATGAAAAGGCAGTTGGAGGCCGTTGATATTGGCCCGATTCTCTGTTTATTTTGTCTAGACCGGCTGTACTGCTTGCATACAAACTTCGTCTAAGTTTTTGCTTATCAGCTCCACTTTGAAGAATCTCAATGGCGTAATTGATTCTCAGAAGTCTTCTTTGTTTTCTTTTCTTTCCCTCAAACTAACTTAAATTGATCTTTCTCGAAGACTTCAGAAATAAATCATTATGCTATATTTCACTGTGCGCAATCGTAAATGACTGCAGTAAGTCGTGAGCACCGAAAGTTTATGGAACTGACTTTTTGCATAGATAGTCAATGTTGGCGTTTCGTAAGGAGATTTACACGTTGTATGTCATAGATTGATGTCGAAAGCCATGGACTAATAGGATTGGCCGTGTATCTCTGGGCTTTGTTGCAAAGGACGTCGAAATTTTTCTCTCCGGGGCTCTGCAAAGGGGCTTTAGATCTGCGTAAGATATGGTGCCACCTGGCAGCAATGTGATGGAACGAAAGTTTTCTTTTTTTTTTTTTTAGAACGCAGAGCTCCTAGTAGGTAGCAGCACCTGGTCGTTTTAATTAGAGTTACTGTATATGCTACAGGCCAAGCTGGCGGACTGGTATGCTAGTGTTGCGGCCTCCTGGGCCCCAATTTAGCCCCCGTCAAACTTGGTTCCCTCATTTCCCCTCCCTTTAATGAATGGTAAAGTTTATTCCTCCTCCTTACTGTATATGCTCCCTGCGGGAGCATATACAGTAGCTTTAGTTTTGAATAAAGGCCCTGAATGTTTTAGAGAAGCGTGAGAAACACCCGTTTTTCTGGTTCATAGCGTCGCAGTGTTAGCGAAGCGTGATAAACACGTCGGTCCGCAGAATTACGTATCTATGCAAGTTCTAAATAAAAAGACATACCGCTTAACCCTTAATTGTTGATGTTATGCCTCAAGTATGCCTAATATTTGCTTTGTGATTGACGATGTTCGCAAGTATAAACGCAGCCACTAGATCAAGATAGGTGGTCTTTGAGCATGAACTTAAACGTTTGCGGGGGGGTTGCTGCATCGCTTGGGCAGACAGTTCGACAAAACGTTTTACGGTGCCCCAAAGCATCTGTTGGGTGCTTGCAATGAGTACTCCGGTTGTTTGACGGGACGGCTTTAAGCTCTCCCATAGTAGAGTACCCTGTACTCTAAATCGTTACCCCCTTTTTCTGATCCCCCCCCCCCCCGACGCCGTCACGGGACGGCTTAAAGCTCTCCCATAGTAGAGTACCTAGTACTCTAAGTCGTTTCCCACTTTTTATAAACACATAGCATAAAACATTCAGGATGCCGATCAAACGAAACACCAAAATGAGTTTATTTCGTTATTTGGAAAAGCAACAGCAGTTTGTCGTCTGCTGCAATATCTGCAGGTGAATGACGCGTCACTACGACGTATTCGTTCACACTCGGGTGCTATAGGGCACCCTTCTTTCCACTCACAGTGCGTGAGCGTCGTGAACAGGGTTGTCATAGGAGATTATCTTACGAATAAGCACTTGCTTAGTGTAATGGGTTTGTACGTTCGTCTGTCGCAATGAACAACCAAATGGCATTTTGGTGCCAACCTTCAATACAGAATCTAAACTCGAAGGCTTCGTACGTGGCTTGATGTTGCCTCGTTTATTCCCATGAACTCGAAAAGTGTCATTGTTATACTCAGGAGAAAAAAAAAAGTGCATGTTTTTGAAGTGAAGTGTGCGCCTTATTACGTATTAGTTGAAGAAAAAAGCGTGCCTTATTTATTTAGAAGCCTTCCTTATTAAACACAAAAAGAAAACACATGTTCATTGTAAGAAAAAAAAACAGCCTGTGTATCGTAATAGCTGCAATATTTTGGTTGAGTTTCTGTCAAAAAACACAGTCCCGCCGTGGTGCTGTGGTGGTTATGTCACTCGACTGCTACCTGGAGGTCACGGGATCGAACTTGGCCGCGGCGGCTGCGTTTTTTATGGAGGCTAAAATCGTCGAGGCCCATGTACTTAGATTTAGGAGCACGTTAAACAACGCCAGGTGGTCAAAATTTCCGGAGCCCTTCACTTTGGCGTCTTTGATCATATCGCGATTTTGGGACTTTAAACCCCACATATTATTATTATCTCAAATTACACAGCAGAAATGTTCCTTTTTTTTACTGTGCTGTGGAACGCGTTCTATAATGCAGTTTAATTTGCTGACGAAAGTTTTCTATCATTGCTCGAATAGATCAGGTCGTAGAAAACGTTTGCGTGCCATCAGTTTAAGGTAATTAAAGTCTTGAATTGTTAAAGCTGTGATAGCGTGGCCACGTTATATCACTGCAGTAGCACTAAGGGACATTTGAGACAAACATGGCCTCTGCGTCCGAAGGATGGTCGTTAAGCGATTGCAAAATCAGATGTGGAAACGGAAACGAAAGCTTTAGGGATGCGTGAGAAATGACGTGAACAGATGGCACTGGGCGCGGGCAACAATATGTGCCCTTGTACGTTGTATTTTCAAGTCCCATAGCTTAGCCTTCGTCCTACTCGCTTTTAAGGCATAATGAGGAGCTCAATTTGGAACCGTTCTCCAATTAGAGATAAGTTCGTTGAGGCTAAAACTTAATTGATTGATTGATTGCTATGTGGGGTTTAACGTCCCAAAACCACCATATGATTATGAGAGACCCCGTAGTGGAGGGCTCCAGAAATTTCGACCACCTGGAGTTGTTTAACGTTCACCCAAATCTGAGCACACGCGCCTACAACATTTCCGCCTCCATTGGAAATGCAGCCGCTGCAGCCGGGATTCGATCCCGCGACCTGCGGGTCAGGAGCCGAGTACCTTAGCCCCTATACCACCGCGGCGGGGCAAGAGGCTACAAATTATACATACACATTTAGTCTTCTTGTGCAAAATCAGGGGGACGAAGTAACGAGGCAAGTATCAGAAAGTGAATGTACGGTCAGAGAAATCCACACACACACGCCTAATGAAGTGAGCCACGGGATCACGTTTGGCCGCACAGGGAAAATGGCCACGTCAGACATGGCGGAGGAGGTTCTGGTCCTCTGTTATTGATGATACCGACCCCAGTTAAGGTCCCTTCTTTATTTGATGTGTAGAGGTAACTTCAAACGAGATATAGGATGGTTGAAAACAGCAGTATGAAGCGTAGTTCAGTTCAGTTCAGTTCAGTTTTATTTTCTTAAGGATTCGCATTCAGGGGGTGTTACATAAGGGCATAGGATTACAAGAAAAAGAAATCTAACAGGGATGCTATACACTAACAGAAATCTGACAGTGATCTAACAGTTATTTGTAAAAAAATTCTATCAGCTTTTCAATCTAGTCAAGTAGATACAAATACGGCATACAGCTTTTGTTAATAGCATAAGATGGATAACGAATGTATTACCTCGTTAAATTACGACAAGGGGCTTCAATTTCTTAGTTAGTCATACGCTGTGAAAGAAAAATAAAGAAAGCTTGAAAGAACTTATGAAAGCGGGTATGGTGAGTGCTAAAATAAACATAATTATGTAAAGAAAACACAGAAGGTTGACATCACAAACGCACGCGTGCATCAGCTACGTCACTATATAGCATCAGGTAAAAAAAATCTTGGACAAACTATTATAAATATATGCAGATGTGTGACCAATAGACACTATGCTTCGCTCCTCAGTATGATAACCTACCAGCAGTTCTCACCTAAGGTACCAGTGCTTCTCCTGATAACCCTAATATTTCAAAGTGGTGGTTCAAATGCTCGGACCACGCAGTGGGGCAGGTAAATTCTCATTAACTTTAATATTAAAATTAATGAATGTTGTACAGCACGGTATTTCTTGAATTTTTGAATTTAGAATAATAACTGTCGGGCTTTCACATTCAAAATCCACAATATGATTACGAGATTCGCCGTACTGGAGGGCTCTAGGAATTTTGAGCACCTGGGGTCATTTAATGGGCACTTAAATCTAAGCTCACTGATTTCTAGCCTTTCGCATCCATATGAAAGTGACCACTGCGACCGGGTTTTGGTCCCGCGAACTTCGAGTCCATTTTCGAAACTGTTGTGCGAGAAGCGAAAGCGCCATCTTCAAAGCACTGATTGCTTTCCACAAGTTAAATCTGCGCTTCAAGACTTTAAATTGGTCTCAAAGCCCAGATGCACTAATAAGTGTACCAAGTTTTCAAGTCGCCAAACTAACTGCTACAATGTCTAGCCATAGAGTCGTTCTTCCGCAACCGCCTCTATAGACAAATTCCACCGGACTTACGCCACGAAAATGTGGTTGCACTGTCTTGGTAGGCAAAAGACGCTCTGCCTACCGCAGTTTCTGCTGGGTTTTCAATGGTGCATGTGGTGTTTTCAGTCAAGCAACGAGCAAAAAAAAAAAAAAATGGCAGCATATTCACGGTGTGAACGATGGAGAGTGGGGCGAAGCATCCGTCCGTCCATTCGTTCTTGCTTCCGTCCGTCCATGCGACCGTCTTTGTGACCGTCTGTGCGTCCATCTACCCGTCCGTGCGTGCGTCTGTTCGTGCGTACGTCCCTGCGTTCGTCCATGCATCCGCCCCTGCGTCCGTCCATGCGCCCATCTGTCCGTGTAGCCATCCGTGCGTCCGTCCATGCATCTGTCTGTGTGTCCATTCGTCCATCTAGTCAGCACTCCAAGTACCACCATCGCGCATCTTTTCATCATATATTCCGCATATAGAAGCACCGCCATCCAGCGGACATTCCAAGGACTAAAATAGAGGTAGCACACGCACACTTTCTTACGGCTTCCGCTTCGTGTCTACTTCGCACCTTTAACCACCTCGAGTTCATGGTGTATACTAGTTCACTGTATTCATGGCACTGCGGCCCAACGCTTGCTAAACCTTTCTAAAACCAAGGAGGTTACGCCCAGCGAGTATATTCTAGCAAGCACTTTCTTGTCAGATAGTGCTCAATGTACATGTCAATGGCTGCTAATTGGGAATGAGAGACAGGATAATTCGGCTTTTAGTTAACGCGCACGTGGCGATTTTTTTTTTGTTCAACAACGCACAGGAGAAATCTCCCACCGGCACCACCTTGCAGGTCAAAGCGTAAGACTGGTTACGCACTACGACGAGGGACGAATGGGTGCCGCTTTAAAAAGCTTCGCCCCTAGGAAAAAAAAAAAAGAAACGGCATGCCGACAAACTGCGTCACGGTTGGATGTGAGCGGCGTCTCACAACTTAGTTTTGTTCGTTGGCGCACATCACAGCCCTCAGCGCTTATGACGGAAGTTACGTGTGGACGTCGCTATAATTTTACCCATAAAGTCGACATAGGCCTACCCGTGTTTACAAACATAGAATGGGTGAAATGCTACATGTGCACAAAGAAAGTAAACACTAAGTGAGCGCTACCTCGTGTAAGAAATCATACACGAGATTTTGAGGAATAGTTATAACTTATCAGTCGATGATCGCGGATGCTTTGCACATACAGTGGATTAATTAAGTAGCACCACTGTGACGTAAAAGAAAATGTCCGCAATGCAAATTACAAAGTCTCTAGTAATACCTGTAGTGATCATGGAGGCGGACTTTAATAATAGGCTGCTCGTCATGATAACTACGCCTGCACATATAATGAATTAACTCAAAGTAACAAAGTTTGATTGCCTCGATAATTCCCAGCAAGCAATGATGCTGTCCTTTCAGATAACATTCTATCCTTTCACTGCAGTCGCCCTCTTTACACACTAGCAACGGCGAAATCCGTAGTATCATATTGTTAAGAATTGCTCTTGAATCCATGTACTTAGTGGTTTCACGTTGGGTGAAGCGGCTTCCTATATTTTCAGTACGCCGGAAGAAATCACGGAAACTGGGCGTATGCGATAACGTTGGCGTGCTATACGTGTTCTGGCTGGGTATGGAGAAGCCTCTATTTGATCTTTGTCTTGTTGTCTAGTGTTCTCTTCGCTGCTGATCTGTCCGGAAGCTTCGAAGTGGCCACTTGGCCTCTCTATTATCCGCCGTTCCGCGACATGTTTCGGGAGCGGTGATTACAACTGTAACACGGAAGCAAGGACGCAGACAATATATACGGGACTTTTCTTCGTTTGCCGCGATTTCTATATGACAGCTTATGTTGGCAGTTGTGCTGTGAATTAATACCTTCTCGTTTCCCCCCCCCCTCTCTTTCCAGGTGAGTTGGGACATCACATCGTTCTCCAGCCGGGGTGATAGCGAAAACTTCAACGCTGTTCCCGAAAGCGACGAGACCAGATAAGGAGCGGTGTCTCGCATGTTTTCCTAAACTTCGCGGTCAATGCTTGTCCTGTCGCTTTTTTATTTTGTTTATACAGTCGCTTAGTGTCACCCACATAATGTTGAGGCCTTAAGAAATCTTCTAAACTCTGAGGCAGAAGAAGCACTCTTGGCTGTTTGAAATACAGCGTACTTCTGCGCTGTAATTTCGCTTGATTGATGTATTAAAAAGAACTTTTGAACCGCTGCTATTAGAGTACATTACTAGAGTTAGAAATAGCATTCCTTTCAGTGAGCCTTGTGGGTTTATGTCCATTAGATATTAGTCTCGATCCCGCATGGAAACCGACGATAGACATATGTTGAGATTATTTGAAATCGCCTCTTTTATGCTCTGTATTCAAAATTTAGTCAATCAGTGCATGGTAATAAGGGTTGCAGCGCAAGCCCAAAGTTGGTTGCAGCAACTAGCCCAAATAGCTGTTCTTCTTCATTCAGTGCACGTGAGAATGATTTAAGTGACAGGCTGGAACGTTTGATGTCTTGCTGTTGGTTGCTCAGAACATTAACTACTTTTAATGAGCTGACACCACCACTGTATTGTAGAGATCTTCTATAGGTGCTCCAGAAAAGATGCCGGAGAAGAAAATAAGTGGGCCATTGGATAAGTCACCAGGTAGAGAGCACGCTCACTTGTCGCACACGTCGTTCATTTTTTTTTCGTTCACTGAGTATTCTATTTACACGACTCAGTTTGATTATTTTTATACGTGCACGCAGTTTCGTAATATTGTTCATCAAAAATTGTCTAATTATTTTTTCCCGTTTTACTTTACGCGTTTAGTTTATATTCGCTGTTTTGTACAAGCGATAAAATTGTAAGGTTAGTATTGTTTGAGCTGGCTATTTGAAGTTCGTTTGATAACGGATCACCATAGGTAATATAAAATGATCCAGACACTCACTTATATAGTACTCGACTAGTATAATATGCATACAGCTCTAGAAACCTGGTCAATATTTACTGAAGAGCCATTTTAATTGTTTGCTTAGAATTTTTATAGGAAAATAGCTTATCCCCGTATGACAGCTTCTCAACAGCATGTTTACCAAGCAAATCATAATGGAAGCCCTAAGATATCAGGAAATAGGAGAAAAAGAAGCATAATAGCAAAACTACGTCGCATTGTTTTTTTTTTTTTTTACCAAACTGACACTCATGCCGTCAAAACTTGCATCTACTTGTAAGTTGGATGCAGCTGAAAATATAACACCTGCTAACAAAAGCACATACACCCGGTAGTTTTGCCTGTAGACTGTGTGTGCTCCCCGAGTGTGCTCGTGATTGTGTGTACCTTGTCATCTCTCTGCAACCTCTTTTCTCCCCTTTATCTCTTCCCCAGTGCAGGGTAGCAAACCGGATGTGCGTCTGGTTAACCTCCCTGCCTTTTCTTGCATCTTTATCTCTCTCTCTCTCTCCCCGGTAGTTTCGTACCAGCGCTTGCAACGCAGGCACGGTGTAGAACAGGGTCTCAGACCTGTGTACCGCGTGTCGCATGCAGCCAGGGGTCCTTTAGCTAGCGGCCTGCCTAAGCCCGGCGCTATACTTCGACAGGCTTCTGGGATAATCGCCATGCTTCGAGATATCTAGTTGTACTTGCACCTGTTCTCCCTTCTGAAGGAGAACATGTGTGATCGACGACGACCACTGGTGACCGACCATGATGATCGTTTCCACACAAGAAGTCATTTCTTTTGTTGTCACCTACCAGCGTTTCTGCAGCCATCAAGTGTGCATGTTTGGAACTTTAGACGTGTAATTGTGGTTTACAAGAAATAATGTGTAATCACGTTGCCCCAGTGGAACTCAAAATATTTTCTCACCTATTGCGATTATTAACGCACTAATCGGGCAAGATGCGCAGACGTGAGTGGTCTCAACCGTTATTTTCTTTTTTTTCTCCTGGGACACTTCATGCGGGCCCTGCACTTGAAGTGGAACTTCATGCGGCCGCTCTTGGTCGTTCTGGAAATCGGTAGCGATGTCTCTCGAACGCTGGCGTCAAATACCCATAAGAAATGACTCATATATTAGGTATGAGGAAGGTATTTGAAATCGTAGAGTTGGCCAGCATTTTGTACTAGCCTTCGCCCCTCCCCCCCCCTTCCCTTTCTATTTCCTGTCTCCATCTTCTCAGTGGCTTTTGGGACAATAAATTCCGTTACTAAGAATAGCTAGTTGAGGTGCGTTTGCAATGCCTGGGGTAGACATATCGGTGCGATTACCCCACGGCCCCGCATATCGATATCCCATGTAGTCTACAAGCAAGTGTGGGGGATAGTAACTATCACCCAAACTTTTTCACAAGTAAACTTCATTTGATATTGAATATCGATTGATCATGCCACAGCAACAGCGCTGAACCGCAATATTTAGTCTATTTTATGTCTTTTGCAGCATTATTCTGACTAATATTATTATTACCTACATTTCTTACTGAACTATGAAATATGCTCGCCCTTTGTGTACAGGCTTTCTGTACATAATATAATTCACTATAATGATTATAGTTTCAACTATGAGCCCCGCCGTGGTGTTCTAGGGGCTAAGGTACTCGGCTGCTGACCCGCAGGCCGCGGGTTCGAATCCGGGCTACGGTGGCTGCATTTCCGTAGAGGCGGAAATGTGGTAGGCCCGTGTGCTCAGATTTGGGTGCTCGTTAAAGAACCCCAGGTGGTCGAAATTTCCGGAGCCCTCCACTACGGCGTCTCTCACAATCATATGGTGGCTTTGGGACGTTAAACCCCACATATCTATCAATCAGTTTTAACTATGAGCCGATCGTGGCCTCCAAAATAGTGGAGAGAGACAGATGAAGTACACAAAATAGGCGTTTTGCAGAACCTATTTTAGTCGTTCGTTGTTCGAATTCTCAGGAATCACCGAAGACGTCTTTGCTCACGCTTACTTTTTCTTACAAGCATTTAAGGCATAAAAAAAGTGTTTGCTTCTCCACTAGAAGGCAATCGTAGTGGAGCCACGTAGACGGTAGTAACGAAGAATAGCGCTTTCTTTTAGTCACTATTAGCGCTATGTCTGCTAGCCATTTACGTCTATTTTATTATTTTTTTAGTCCGCGTACACTCCCTGGGCTTGGATGGGCGGCTTGTCGAGCTCAGATTGAAAGCATCGAAAGTAGAAGCGACACCAGCGCGAAGGCAGCTTGAAAAGTGCCTGCGCGTTAGCTCAGTCTTTGCGCCCTGATTGAATTTGGCTTCGACGTCGAGCCGCCTCCCGGTGCTTTTGGAGTTAAGCGGTGGCCTCCTCAAATATTTACAGAACACGCTTTCATTGGAGGTGACAAAAGAAAAGTTGAATGGCTTGATCATTCAGTAAACAGGCAAATCTTTTCCCTCATAAAATACGCCACCAGCCAGTCCATATCAAGTCGGGACGCCATACTTTATATCGCGCGATCTCAGCTGATTCGGGTCATGGTGTGAACTGTGACATGAACTCAGAACCACCAGAGAAGGCGCATGAGAAAAAAAATGCCGGTGCGTGGTTGCTTTTAATTGTTTACGCGCAGCGCATTTCTGTGTTCTTCGCGGGCATTCGTTTCGTGCATGTGCCTCTAGGTGTTCGAGCAAAAATTTCGACGGTTGTCGTGGGGCTTGGGTCAGAGCGCGAGAAGATACGTTTGGCGGATGGGTGAAATGGTGAAGCAGCCCAAGATGAGTATGTACATGCTTGAGTGTCTTGCGTTGTTTGTAAGCTACATCGAAGGATGAGGCGAACCTTCAGGACTTCCGTACGAGCTTCAATATTACGCTTAATTGAATCTTCAATTTTACGCTTAATTTTACAAGAAAAAAAATTAAACCATCTCTTGCTACAGGGAACCATGTGTAGATGCGAAGCAGTGGGCGTAACCGCTCACACTGGTCGCGGCGTTAACGCTGGCGCCCATTGCGGGAGGCATTGCGCAGAAGAGAAACCTGGGGAGGTGCAAAGCCCGCAGTGATAGACCGGCGTTTCCTACTGAAACACGCCAATCGCTGCTAATGTACAGACTGTTTCACACTTGGGGGAAATATTGGATCGCATAACACGTGGTGCAGCCAGCGCTGTACTCGCGTGCCGCCATAGCAGATGACATGGTTCAAGACTGCGGCTCTTCAAATGCCTGCGCATGCACGAGTCGCTGCATGCGAGCGCCAGACTGCAGCGCTCGCCGCACCGCGATTCATCCGTTCCGAGATTTCCCCTAAGTGTGAAACAGACTGTACCTTGAGAGACAGAAGACTCCGATTTGACACAGAGAACCGCAGTGCGGGAAGTGCTCCAACGAGCCATCACTATAATATTAATAATAATAATTATTCGGGTTTAACGTCCTAAAACCTTCGCTGCCTTTGAGAGGGCACGCCTTCGTATGATGGGCGAGAGGATGTACGTAGTATTCACAGTTTACCAGATTTAACCTCTGGAGCGAGCTCCTTCATCATCTTTCACTTCGTGGATATGGCGTCTCTTTTGAATGCGAAGCATTTCTTAACGAACTTCGGCGACTTTGAGCGTATCTATCTATCTATTTAGCCGCCTATGACTTTTAGCTCTCCTCGCCGTTTCGATAATGGTATCGATGCCAAACTTGGTATGGCATAACATGACTGTATGAAGAACACATTTGACGAGTCATAACATGAAAATCATGACATGTATTTCGTGAATGTCATCATTTACATTTCATGGTCCTGCAGCTCTTGCGGCGGTTTCGTTCACATGGCATGTTGCGAAACTAATATGGTATGGCATGATTGCATGGCGAACACAAGTGACAGACAATAACATGAAAATCATGGCATACGTGTCTTGCAACAACATGACTACATGCTACGCTCATAATGCGCTCGTTGCCTTTTCGCTAGCGTCAAAAATACCAAATTCGGTATTACGGTACGTCAATGGATGACGAAGGTATGTGACTGGTGCAAATATGATAATCATGAGATGCCGTGTCATGTAACAACATGACTGCATGCCACGCTCCTGATGCGCTCCCTGGCTTTTCGCTAGCTTCATATGTACCAAACTATGTATTACGCGACGCGAACGGACGACATAGGTAAATGACACATCTAAACATGACAATCACGTTATGCAACAACATGACATCATGCCACACTCATGATGCACCCATGGCCGTTTCGCTAGCTTTACATATGCCAAATTTGGTATTACGTGATGTCAATGGAAGACGAAGGTATGTGACTGGTGCAACATTATAATCATGAGATGTGTGTCATGTGAAAACATGACTACATGCCACAGTTAAGGCGCCAATACATTTGGACGTGGCGCGGTGCGCGTGCTCGCCGGCGTTAATTTCATTACGTCACGCCGGCATTGCCACGCCAGGCGCCGGTCCTGCCATGTACTCGCAAGCGTGAGCCGCGCTTCGTTGATTTGACGCATGCGCGTTTCAGCGCGTCCGGCGTCCCTCGGTCACGAAAAGAAGGAGACGCTGTGTTGTCTGGGGAACGCGTTAGTACGAAATGCAGCATGTCGCATTTCTCGCCGGTTGCCGTCGAGCCGCGCCGACGGACGCTGGTCGTGCCTGGCGTCAGACTATAGCTCGCGTTTTGCTAACGCAGCGTCGCAATGCTCAGCGTGTGTGCGTGTCATCGCTACATAAGAGTATATTGGGCCCTTCATAAAGCGCTCGCGGCCGTTTTGCTAGCTACACATATATCAAATTTGGTTTTGTGACGTCAATGGATGACGAAATATATGACTGGTGCAAACATGATAATCCTGAGACGCGTGTCATGTAAGAACATGACAACATACCACGCTCTCAGCGTGCTCGTGGGCGTTTCGCTAGCTCCACATATACTAAATTTGCTATCACGTGACGTGAATAGATGACGAAGGTAAACAAGACATCCAAACATGATAATCATGACATGGAAGTCGTGTACGGCATAATTTACCTCTACTTCGTAACGTTGATTGATTGATTGATTGATTGATATGTGGGGCTAAACGTCCCAAATCCACCATATGATTATGAGAGACGCCGTTGTGGAGAGCTCCAGAAATTTCGACCACCTGTGGTTCTTTAACGTGCACCCAAATCTGAGCACATGGGCCTACAGCATTTCGGCCTCCATCGGAAATGCAGCCGTCGCAGCCGGGATTCGATCCCACGACCTGCGGGTCAGCAGCCGAGTACCTTAGCCACTAGACCACCGTGGCGGGGACCCCGTAACGTTGTGCTCATGTTAAAGTGAGACATCAACCTTTCTCATTCGTGCTCCGCATATAAGCGATTCCCACTTTACGTAGGTTTTGCCAATTTTTAGGGGCGAAGCTCCTTAGGGCGTGGGCTGTGCGTCCCCTGTATGTAGCCACCTCTAGTTTAGTTCTTGCAGTGTTCACTAGATGGCGGTACCGTCCCCTGTATGTAGCCACCTCTAGTTTAGTTCTTGCAGTGTTCACTAGATGGCGGTACCGTCTCCTGTATGTAGCCACCTCTCGTTTAGTTCTTGTAGTGTTTACTAGATGGTGGTACTTGTAGCTGATGATGAAAAGATGCAAGATGTTATAAACTAGAAAGCGGTACTTGTAGTTGATGAAAGACACGAGATCTTATAAAATAGGAATGATGTCACATATGGCGCGTGTCATTGGTTGAAGGCAATCGTTCGATTAAGTGCGGCGACGTACGCTAGGGGGAGCGATGTAATAAAGTCGAGTGGGCAAAATGTACAGAGGATTCATGGTTTACCAGGTTTACCTCCGGAGCTTCGCCCACTCATCATCATTCACTTCGTGGATATGGCGGAATTTTTTTTTAAATAAATAAAAAAAAAGCTCGCTAGCAGCCGCTGCCTGCGTCGGCGTTGCGAGGCGACAGGGGGGTGGGTGAGCGCGAGAGAGGAGAGAGCCGGGGAGGAGACGGCGGTAGTGGTTAGAGGATGAGAAAAGGCACCTAATTTCTGCAACCCGGTCGAGAGCACGGCGCAGTTCCTGAGAGAGAGAGGGGGGATAGCGAGCAGACGCTGCTTGAGTTGGTGTTGCGAGGTGAGAGAGGGAAGGGGCTGTAGGAGAGGAGAGAAGTACGGGCGCGCATGTGCTTTTAGGGTGATCATGCCACTCAGACGCTGCGCCGTGCTCCCTAACGGGCTGCAGAAATTAGGCGTCTTTTCTTTCCTCTAATGACTACCACCACCACAGCGGATTTAGCTGGGCCTTAAGACGCTTCGCATCTAAAAAACTAAGGTGGTACGAGGTGGGTTCGCTAAAGACTTAGAAGAAATTATCAACGAATTAGCGTAGCATACGCACCCTACTGTCAAACAGCAGTAAGCTATGTCGGCAGAAAGCCACCAAGAAATTGTTTATAAAAAGTGTTTATTGATTTTTTTTTATCATGGGAGACAGGAAGCCGTCCCAGATTGAGAAAGTTTTACTGTATATTACGCTTTAAGATACACAAATAATATATCGAAAACAAGTATAGACAGTGTAACCACCTTACAAATGAGCACCAAAATTCAATAATCACAGCGTATCCAAGCGTTACAAGTCAAAGGAAACTTAAGAGGGATCGAGTTGATCACATTTCAGAGAATACACGTATGCATGCGTACTAGTGTGGGCGCATGGCTAGAACGCAACAACTGGAAACTCCAGCTGTCCCTCCCTTACTCTGAAGAAACGTGAATGCCATCGTCGAAGGAAAGCCACGCTGTGACAAAGTTCTTCAAAGCGTGTTTAGAAAAAGTGGTTAATGATTTAGAGTACTTGCATACAGTAACATAGTTTACTATGGTACTTGGTACTCTACTGTGGGAGAGCTGAAAGCCGTCCCGTAGACCCTGGAAGAAAAGGCAAAGAAGCCTAAGAGGTTTGTGTGTTTAGAAAAAGGTGGCTAATGATTTAGAGTACTAGGTACTTTATCATGGGAGAGCATAAAGCCGTCCCGTGGGTGGAAGTCCAGATAATTGGAAAGGTATTCTCCCGTTATCTAACACTGTGTGTTTAGAAAAAAGTGGTTAACGATTTCGAGTACTCGGTACTCTACCATGGGGGAGCTGAAAGCTGTCCCCCGGTAAGGAACTTAAGGACGTGGGTGACGCTAGAAGTCTTGAACCGAAGGCGTAATGTTCAACACTGTGACTGTTCAAACGCAAAGTGGTAGTCTGAGAAAATGCTTCAATCTTGCACAAGTGGGGCACTGATTGAAACTCCCCTTTAAAAGCGACTTGTTTTTTCACTACGCGAGATCTACGAGGTTGGAGCGACGGCACTGCATATGCAGCTGAGCTTTTATTTGCATGATCTTATTATACTTGGGGCAAGACACATATCTTACCAAATGACATCTGGCCTTGATATCGTTTGATGATAGTTTCAAGTGGGGGCGCGCAAGCTTCTGTGTGACCCAGTGGATCCGCAGTGAAATGGCTGAGCAAAACTTTAGATGCGTTTAAAATGTTATTTGCTACCATTTTAATTAGCAGGGCTAGATCGGCGTAGGTTATGAGATGCGCGTTCCTTGTCAGCTCCATGAATGGCGTCCTTTATAAGGCAAGGCCTGCTTCACAAAAAGCAGCGTTCCTTCATTTCGTACCTCATGACCAATTCATATCTTTTCGTTTCTTTACTTTGATATCTTTCACAGGATGTAGTGTTGGCGGCTTTTTTATGGGATCCTACAGAGAAATGAGGGATCGTTTAGTTTCATTATATAGCCTTGACTTTTGATTAATTAAAATGTCAACTTAATTGAAAGAAAGGGGCTCAACGTTAACTCATGACCATGATAAGAGCTCTAAAAATCCCCATTATGGTAGGATAATCTTTCACCATGCATTACTGGGGCCCTGGTTCACTTTGCATATTGGGTCATGCCTCAAAGCCACTGAATGACCTTCCGGAAAAACTTTGGTTTCTGTGTGCTGAGGAAGTTCATGGGATTGACAACCGACGAGAAAGCTTAATTTGTTCGAACTGCGAATAGCTCAAGCTATGAAAAACAGTGAAAGAACAGAGCACACTTTCCGTGGTTCATATAAGATTTGAATATTGAGGTTTCTTTGGAAAGTCGGAAAAACTTCGAGAAAGTTTGGAAAAAGCTGGAAAGTCTGAAGTATTGCTGTCATGAAGCGTGAGCCGCACCACTGTGTGAAAGAATCGTTCACGTAGTGTGTTACGTAGCGTACCTCATTTCATGCTTTATAAATCACCTCCTCTCCATTAAACAGTTACGATGAAGTGAAATGAGTGGACGATAAGAAGTGGTGCGGCCTTCGGGGCAACTTGAGGAGCCGCGAACCCGTGCAGAGCCGTGGTGCATGCGCAGCATACAGTGCGCTAGCATTAACCGTCGCTACACAAACGTGATGTCCCATTGCATCACGTGTACAGAACGTGGAATTTAGGTTTTACTGCGAAGAAAAGTGTACCAGTGAGGTACGCTGATATAGGTTGAAAAAATAAGGGCCACCCTTCCGCTGTATTCACGTTGTCAACTCTGCGAGAGAATACATATGTGGGCAAAATGTGTCCGAATGCGAAGTATATAAAATTTTGCAAACGGCGCTTTGGATTACAGGGTAACACGTGCTCCGTTATTTCGGGCACTTTATAGAAGGCTCTCTTGTAGACTATATATCAATAACGTTCAGTAACATTCGTTAGCGCATTCATGAGGGGGGGGGGGAAAGGTGTTCATGCCCTCAAAAATGTTCAGATTTGCAAGCCTATATATGCATGCATACACACAACACACACACAAAGATCCAAAACGTGTGTTGAATCCCCCCCGCACCCCCCCCCCCCGAGAAGTTTCTTTATCCGTCCCTACCTAAGACGTCGCCATCTCCCTTGGCTTCTCGAAAGACGTGCCGCCTAATAACCGATCTTTGACTGCGCATCCTTACTTTGCCCTCGACAGCAGGCTTTAGATGTTTGTTGTACTTGTTATGCATGCTACGTGCGCCGTCACTTCACAAGCGCACGACGTTGTACAGCTTGGCCCAAGCTGCGACCTTATTGCAGCGACGGTATCTCCCTTACCCCTCTTCTGCGTCGGCGTGCATGCAAGAGTTGTTTCGACGGTAGGGGGAGCGCAACGTGGCACGCGTGGCTGTGTCGCCGGGAGGCGTGAACGCGACGACGGGCAGCGACAACGAGCTGCGTAGCATCTCGCAAGCTCTGCCAGCCATCTCACTCGTCTTCTGCCCGCCCTTCTCCCGTTCTTCTGATGCGCGACGGTCGATCCACGTGAGCAGGAACAGCCTCCTGGCGTCCCAATCTGGGGTCTCTGCCCAATCTTCCCCGGTGTCCCAGGCACGCTCGCTGCCGCCACCTCCAGCGCCATCTCCCTCTGTCCCCGTAGCCTAACGAAGTGAGTCGGTGTTCACGCTTAGCGTGTACGTTTTGCGGCTTTTTGGAGCTGCACCGCGCTGACATTCAGCTGAGCTGCGCATTACGAGAACCATAGGCCTGGTGGTGGTAGTGATTAGAATGAAGAGGAAAAAGGCACCTAATTTCTGTCTGCCTTCAGGCGACACGGCGCAGTGCCTTATAGGGGTGGGGGGAAGGAGGGATAAAAAGAATAGAAGGAAAGTAGAAGCAGAAGAAGACAGCCAACGAGAGGAAAAAGAAGGAGATAGGAAAGTGGGGATCCGGTCGAAGCAGTCCAAGGGCGGGGTGCCACAATGCGAGAGCTACACGGCGTCAGGAGACCGCGGAGGGCGAACCAGTCGGCGGGAGCTACGCTGAAGTCGGAGATCGCGAGGGCACAACCGTCCAGCTTGAAATCCTGCGAGCGAATCAACCATAGGCCTGTGCGGGAAAGGAGGGTGAACGTCCGTAGCAGCACCCCCCTTTACCTATTATTATAAGGCAGACCTTGCGCCTCCCCTTCCTCCCCATTGTCAAGTGAGAAAGAGGTGGCGCCCCCTTGCACACCCCCGTGCATGCGTGTTTGCCTAGAACCGTCTCCCCTTTCCCGCATTTCCCTTAAAAATAGGGAATAAAGTTAATAAAGTGAGCTTGTGGGAAGGGCAGTAACTTCTATGTCGGCTCGTATAGTAATACTTTCGTTTCCTCTTTCTGAATAGCAATTGAAATAAAAAAGAGAAAAGTAACGCATAAGACTTCTTATGCATTTGTCTAAGACGACTCGCTCGACATAAATATCAGAAAGAAATGTCTAAGGCTATGCTCGCGTGCTGCGTCTTTTGCAATATCGACAGTGTCTTTCTTCCCTTTTGCCCAAAATTATGACAGAAATTTTCCCGAAGAAGGGAAAATTCCCTGCAAGGAACATCACTGTATCTAATTTCTATTCCAGTCTAGATGGGTCGTTTCTCGCGAGAACGAGTTTCTCTCACGCGGTTTGTTAACGCCACAGCGCTCGCATGCGGCATGAACGCATTCCAGTTTCTCGACGATGTGACTTCCTCGCCTTGTGGCGCATTCTAAGAAATATAAGCGCTCTCTAGGTTTGCGGCCGGCGCACAGTTCACCGGTGTAATGAACGCGGCTATTAATTAAGCGTTCTCCGCGGTGGCGCTCGTGGCACACATTTTCGCAGCAACTCCCGGAAGACATTCTGTTAAGTGCGCTTTCCCGTGGCGCGTGTTTTACGGCGCGGCGCGTTCACCGCATAACGAAGCACGCGGTGCAGTCTCGCTAAGTACGCTGTCCCGTCAGTGAGGCTGCTGCGTATACGTTTTATGTTGTTGAACGTATGCGTTAGGCCCTTCTCTCTGTCTTGTCTGATGCGGTTTGTAACGTAGAGGGGCTTAATTCTCGCTGCATTGCTTTAATTAAGTTCGTACCGCTGCACCGCACTCTTTCTTTTATTCTGATTTCAAAGTTTTGTAAGTATTGAGCTACAACCAAATGGGCCATAATTTCCTCACTAATGTCTTTCCCTTTATGCGCACGTACGTACGTCAATGCGTTCCTTCTCATCTAGGCTTAACCGCTTGCTATAGACTTACGTACTGAAGCCGCTGTCACTGTGGATAGCTTCGGAAGCTTCATCGAAGAGTGCATTTACACACACACACACACGGTTGTGGTCACGGATTACAAACGGACGTGTTGTTCGGCCCGGAAGTTCGCATGGGATCGGTGTACTGTGATGCGTGCCTTTAAAGCGACGGTCGCGGCCGATTCGCTTGACACGGTCGGTCTCGTCCACGACCGGTGCAGCGCTTCCCTTTTGGTGCTCTTTGTTTCCGAGAGGCGAGCACGAATTCGGGTCAAGTTCGGGACTGGCACGGTCGAGGCCGCGTATTGGCACCGCCGAAGTAGCGAGCTGACTGTGCTACTGCGCCGGTCGTCCTCTCGCCCTATACGCATGACAACGTGCTCTGGTGTAACTAAAGGGAGTAGCCTCTCTTTGAATTTTCAAGTTCGCGTGTGTATTGAACACGCACTGATACAAACGCACGCACGGAGATTCATGAAAGGTGGACCCCCTCTTCCCTCCCACCGGAAATGACTTATGGCTACCTGCTAAGTAACTTGACCAAGTTTTTTGACTGTCCGTAAACAATCACTGTTTGCGGATTGATGGGTAACCAGAGAAGTGCGCGGCAGGAACGACGCTTGTAACGTTATCTCGTGGCTGAGTAAACCAAAACACGCACCGTCAATGCTGCACTGCTTTGCATGCTGCCCTTCACTTCCTGTGTAGAGAGAGAGAAAGAGAGAGACATGTAGGCATTGATTTGCATGCTCTGATTTTTGCCGGTGTTTATGTGTATAATCGCTGGCATGCTACTCGGTATGGGGATGGGGAATGGGATTAAGATTACAGAAGAGGGAGAAAATATATACAACCAAGGCAGGATAGAAGCAAATATAAATGTGCTAGTGAACCTGATAGTAATATTCAAAACTGAGATGTCGGATAAAGTTAGGCTTTTGTATACGAAATAATGAATTGTTAGACCTTTCCGAGCAGTTTAATTTACTACATGTATTTGACTATTAACTTTGACTATTAACTCTAAAAGCCATTGCTGTTTTGAAGGTGGGGGATGTTGATGCAAAGGTTCAGGTGGCAGGATACATATAGTGTTTAATATTTTTCTTTCAAGGTTTTTTACGAGCTAGAATACAGACGTAGAACGCAAGTTATTTTTTGGCACATTGTAGTTTGACCAAACGCCACAGGATCCGTCTCTACCAGCTTCCCAACTGACATCTACGACTTTTGAGAC
This sequence comes from Rhipicephalus microplus, assembly GCF_043290135.1. Classification (NCBI taxonomy): domain Eukaryota; kingdom Metazoa; phylum Arthropoda; class Arachnida; order Ixodida; family Ixodidae; genus Rhipicephalus; species Rhipicephalus microplus. The sequence continues at coordinate 4,487,962 of NC_134703.1, read as the reverse complement.
CAGGTATTCTTGGAGCGCCAAGAACTGTAAGGCCAAAGTAAAACTTTTTTATGTTAGTTTGTCCGTAAACTCGTAGGGGTATTCAAAGTACAGCATCATTAATCAGAAGGGCATAACCATTACTTACGCTGCCGACAGGTAAAGCCCGATAAGTACAAGAAGCCGACAGAGTTGTCCAGAGTTGTCAGTACTTGATCAGGACTGATTTCGGGACAAAGGAGGGAAGGGGGGAGTGGAGGACATAACAGCGGGCACATCGCGCAAGAGCTGCACCAATTGAATCAAACGATGTGTTGCGAAAGCACTCTATGTTCGTCTCATCTTGTTGCCATGACGACATTTGCAGTGACAGGCAAGCAACCAGACGTCTCCACACTGCAAAAGCAAAATAACTATATACGGTAACATCCTGTGACCCTGTATACCAGGCGCGACCTGTGTTCAATCAGATGGAATCCTGGTATTGCGCTTCACTCGCTCGGTTCAACTCTACAAGTCATGTACACACCACCTCAGCCAGCTTTGTTGTTGCGGAATACGAAACGAGGTCCGAGACGATTGGGCTAAATGATGTCATTGCCAAATGAGCGTGACAGTGAATGTCCTGCAGCCGTGCTACGCTTTCGCAACACTAGCCTTCGCACGTTCCTCTTGACTTACCTATTTTTTTTTTCTGGAGCAACCGGAAAACTTGTCCGCCTTGGGCTTGTTGGGCGGGAGGGAGGATGTGTCCCGAGGCGAGCTGTAAATGTACCGTGTTCCGTGGTTCAGTAAGGTGATGTGCTGTAAGCAGTCTCAAACGTCTAGGCTTGCGTTATCTGGAGAGTGCGGACCCGTTTATATAAGGCCAATGACGTGTAATGGCGACATTATTACGTCAGTGTGACATTCTGTGCAGTGTTCCTATAGCTGATCTAATAGTAATTTACTAATGAGGCTTTACCTCCCAAAATTACGATGTGATTTTGAAAGACACCGCTGTGAAGGGCTCCGGAAATTCGGAATTCCCGGGTTTCTTTAGCGTGCTCTTAAGTCTGAACACACGGATCTGTAGCCTTTTGCCTTCATGCATAAAAGGGCCCGCCGCGTCCCCATTTCGATGGAGGAAATACATTAGCTTCATGTCAGCAGTCAAGAACCATAATGACTACTCCACGTCGGTGCTTTTCTAGCTAGTCTGAACGACGTTGTTTAAAGAAGTAAACTGTATTATGTTGACGTTATATGTGCGCTATGCCTCTGTCAAGTGCCGTGGGGCAGTTGTCTATCATTTTACTTGTTCTTGTCATGAGAGTAAAAAGTTTACGGGGATTATGTGGCCGCAGCAGGAACAGGACCGGGTTAATTGGATAAGCGTGGGAGAGGCTTTTGCCATGATGTTGGAGTAGTCACCTTAAGGGACAGTGCGAAAAATAGCAGGGCGTATGAATGTAGACACACACAACTTTTGTATGTCCTGTCGTTCTTTCGTGGGTCCATGAAGTACGCACAAGCAGCCCACCTTTACGTATGTTTAGGCGTAGTCGAGTCGATGATGATAGTTGTAGCTCTCAATCACTCTTTGAGACCCATTTATTTCAAAAAATTTAGCGATGTCAGCACTTTGTTGTGGACTTTCGATTTACTATAGATAAGGACATCTAGGGACCGAGAAACGTCTGCAGTAGGGGCAGGTTAAAAAAAGTCTATGCGCTGGCTCATCTGGCCTGTTGCCCAACACAAGCGAGCGATGATGCAAGATTCGCGGATGCATTCCAGGAACCGCTCGAGACACTGTACGCCCTTTCGACCTTAGTGCGGTAGCTCGGCTTAATGTATGCAAAACCACGTCTGAAGGAGAACAGGCTATAGCACTTGACACGTGCGTGGTGGCTGTTGAGGCAATTTTGCATGTGGATACTCGCTTCTTTCTATCGCGCGGTCATTGACTCCTACTTCATTGTTTCGCGCGCATACCGTAATTTCATTTTGGGATATTCAGTTACCGTGTTTTCTCGGAAAGCACTTTGTGTGAACTGCCTGAAGTTGTGTGAACCGCGCCGCGAAGTCCAATGCAATTAACTCAGTAGGCGGGTTTTTTCTGGCTGTAGTGCAAGATTATTTTTGAATACTCGTCTGCTCATCATTCGTCGTTCAGGCGTGCATGCATTGCACACTACAAAAACACAACTCGCCACGGAGGGTTATGAGCCTGTGTTTGATGAAAAATTTTCTCTGCTTAACGTCAGTTGAGTAACAGTGTCTGCTTGCACAAACGGCTCAGTGGTCGTGATATTGACCCCGCTGAATGTGTTCTGCACTGTGTTTTTAGTGCTGTGGCCAATAGACACAATTTTGAGCGCTACTTTGTGCAAGTACAGCGCTTTAAAATTGTTCTTTTTTCTATTGTGTTTTTGTAGTTTCCTTGTGAAACAACGAATTCATAGTTTTAGCACATAATCAACTTCATATTGTAGCCTACTGACCTACTCATTCGTCAAAATATAACATACAAAATTAATACTTGATGGGCGATTTTTCAGTAGGAACATATTTATATATTTTCGCGTATGGGAGAAAAATAAACGATTAAGATGAAATGGGCAACCAGACCTTTGGCCTAGCGTCGACATTACTAGAACGTTTTAAATTTAGGAGTCAATAGGCCAAAGTAAGTGAAGCCTCCTTTCGTGCGACTTGAGCTTATTTGGTCACAACAACGTTTCCTACAATGAGTTCTCAAAGTGCTCTATGTCATTTCGTACGTTAAAGATGTATGCAAACTTTCCTAAATACGATTTGCCATCTAGAAGAAGCTTCGCGTTTGAACTCGTTGGTTAGCTATGCCTCGGGGATAATGCCACATGTGAACAACGATCTCGAAACGAATTAACTGCGTGTCAGAAGAGGACTGTACCGGCCAATCGAACGTACACATACATTTCTAGAATTAAAATTTAAGAGCATGGAAGTATTCATCACACTTAGGAAGTGGTTTAGACTTCGTCCTCTATTCAGGCCGATTTGCTAAAAGCACAAACTGTGTACTTGTTGTCCCGTAGTAGCAGTCTGAATAAAGTTCGACCACATGAGTTTCATTCGCGTGTGGAGGTAGCGAGCGAGGGAGTGCGAGAGGGAGATAGAAACACAATTTTAAGGTTGACATGGAACACTAGAAAAGAAATTCAATGACATGAGTGTTCTCGCATATCGCCTAATGCGGCGATATGCAAAAAAATCAATTTGCTGGCCTCGAGGTCATCAGTGCGTAACGCCGAAGCAGCTGGGCACTCGCCACCGTGGCCTAGTGGTTATTGTGCTTGACTGCTCACACGAAGGTCGTGGGATCGAATCCCGGCCGTGGTAGGCGCATTTAAATGGAAGCTCAATGCTGAAGGCCCCTGTACTAAGGTTTAGGTCTATGGTAAAGAAAACTTCAGGTGGTCAGATTTTTCGGAGCCCTCCACTGTGGCGTCCTTCGTAATCATGTCATGGTTTCGGATACATTAAAACCTGGTAATTATATATTGTGTATTGCAGCGGCTGGGCTACCTAAGTGTGTAGTCGTACGTAGTAGTAGATCACTGGTCACGTTGCTCGCCTACTCCGTGCTCGGCCCGATGGCCGCGGATTCGATCCCGGCCGCGCAGGTGGCATTTCGGTCGAGGCGAGAGAGAGAGATAGAGAATAAAATGAGGGAAAGGCAGGGAGGTTAACCAGAAAATGGAGAATCCGGTTTGCTACCCTGCACTAGGGGAAAGGGAATGGGGAAGAAAGATGGGAAAGAAATCGAAAAGGGAAATAGACGTGCGCAAAAAAAGAAGAAAAGGGCCGGGGTGCTATAGTCTATACAATAGGCCACTGCTGCGCAAAAAGTTCAGTAAGGCCTTCGAGGCGAAATGGTGAGGCCCGTGTACGATGTCAGTGTCAGTGCCAGTGCCGTGTGCGAAGTCGGTGAACGTTAAGAACATCAGGTGGTTAAAATTTTCGGGGCCCTCTACTACGGCCTTCCTCATTATCATATCGGGATTCTGGCGTGTTAAAGTGCAGACATTATTATAATATTTATACTGTTGGAGCCTGATGTGGTTGCAAACGTGAAGGATGTGCTACGAAGTAGAGTGCGCGTTCGCGGCTACATGTGACACCTTTCCGCCGGGCTCGTGTAAACACGCTCTGCCTGACGTGCTCTAATGACATTTCGGAGCGACAGCGCCGCAGTCTCTTCCCCTCCTGCGAAGTGTGCTGAAGGGGGAACTGTGCTCCTCTTGTACGCACAGCTAGCCTGAAGGGTCCTCGCTAACTTTGCCACGGTCCTCGCGCCCGCCGAAGCAGTGCTAATTGCTCTCGCCCGAACACGTTGCCTCGGCGATAGCTGCACATGCCAGCTTGACGCCGGAATTCGAGCGAACGAGCTAAACAGGGACATTAGGCTAAACGAGCCCCTCCTGCCATTTACTCTGTTGAGGACCGTGTTGTTTCGAAGGTGTTGCACCGATGGCCATGTATGCGGCTTCACTGTGGCTAGAAAATATTGAGCTGTCTTGGTAGCTATTATGCGCAGAACATTTCCGTCATACAACACGTGGGGCGTTCTGAGAAAGTAAGAAATAAGGAAAACAGACGAATAAGGAAAGCCGAGCAGTGAACTTCTCAGCCTCCGGGAAATCGATGCATTGCGTTTAGCATGCTGAGCTATATTGATTGATTGATTGATATGTGCGGTTTAACGTCCCAAAACCACCATATGATTATGAGAGACGCTATATTGGAGGGCTCCGGAGATTTCGACCACCTGGAGTACTTTAACGTGCACCCAATCTGAGCACACGGGCCTACAACATTTCCACCCCCATCAAAAATGCAGCCTCCGCAGCCGGGATTCAAGCCCGCGACCTGCGGGTCAGCAGCCGAGTACCTTAGCCACTAGACCACCGCGGCGGGGCCATGCTCAGCTGAAGAGATGCCAAAGAGATCAAAGAGAAGCGATCAGTAGATAAACGAAGCACTTTGTCAACTATGTGCCTCACTTCGTATTCCTCGGTACTGGCACTTTTACATTCACTATGTCGAACCAACAAGCTCAAATGTATACTAGCCCCTCTCGTTTTAGCGGATAACACCATGTGCCGTGTACCAACTTCCGTGTTTCCTGTTTTGTCCAAAAGTTTTTGAATTGCATTGTGAAATACGGTGTGCGTCGATACGTGAAGGATTAATGCGATAGCGTTAAAAGGCTCGTTTCGCAAAAATTGGAGCGTCGGCATTGTTGGTTACGAGTGACAAATATTCTTATGCGTGATCGGAAAAAATCGAGAAAGATGCAAATAAAATAGGTGACAAAAAATCCTGGGGCAGAGTGGGAATCGAACCCGAGTCGCTCGCGTGGCAAGTGAATGTTCTACCACACAGCCACGTGCACGCGTCTGTTTTTGCTTACAGTGAAAATAGTTTCTTCTACTTGAAAATGCAGTGAAAGTCACTTTCATGCTTTACAAATACACACGTCCCGTATACATCCTTTATAACATGAAATATTGCAGCAATAATACGTGGTACAAGCGCTCATTGCCAGCGGGCGTCAGAAAATATGGTTATCATAATGATTTCGGGGTTTAGAGCCGGTCACCCGCTACAGAAGGCACGCTCGCTACTGCGCCGATTCATTTATGGCCGCGCAGGGGGGGCATAGCAAGTTCGAAAAGCTTTCATGCACGACGTGTTTGAAGTACGCGCTAGGAACAGGACATCGCTATCGCGTTCAACTGTTAAAGGCGAAGCTTGAAAGTCCCTGAATCTTTAACATCACCGTTAGTTTTCACGAGAGCAAGCAAACAAGCAGCAGTAGCAGCATCAAGCAGCAAGCAGCAGCAAGCAGCAAAAAATTCGGCGGATCCCGCGTAACTGGGAATCGACGTTATGCGAAGAAAAGGTGACCGCGCTAGCAGTTTTTTTATTGAGCGACACGTCATGAAGTGACGCTAATGATATGTACAAATGTTACACGCACGGACATATGTTGAAGAGTGGCAGATGTTTACATAACCAGTTGTTTGCACTTATGCAACCGTGCCAACTGGAACATGTGTATTAGCAACGCCAGAAGCTGAAATGAAGCGCTCATGCTCGCGAAGATGCTGGCCCTGGACACCACTACATAAACCAACTTCAGTGCATGGCAACTAACCACAATTGACTTTAACCCTACGTGACGACTGTATCAAAGAGGTGCATATGTAATCTTTATAAAATTGGGTAGGCAGCACTTAAACCACTATTGATGATTCACGAAGATTAGCGTCTATTTGAAAAGTAGTTCCGAGACCTGGCGTAGCTCTGTGGTACAATGCTTCATTAGCACACAGAATGCTTGGGTTCAATTCCAGCTGGGACCCCGACATTTATTCTTTGGATTCGTCGGGTCGACGCTGACGATGTCGGCTATTGCTTAACGCTCACGCGTTAAAATTGCCCATGTGTGTTCTCGTCGTTCCTGGGTAGATACTAAGTGTCGATAAATTCTTGTTTGTCGATAACGCTTGTTTGTCTCTTCTCTTGTGTCCCGTTGGTTTGCGCTTCCAATTATTTCATTATGAATTTGTACCAACTAGCCCACCTGTCAACCCTTCTGCAGATAGATAGATAGATAGATAGATAGATAGATAGATAGATAGATAGATAGATAGATAGATAGATAGATAGATAGACAGATACGCTCACGAAGTTTGCTAAGAAATGCTTCTTATTTAAAATACTGCTTTTGCTTTCACGTCTAAGTAAATAAAAGGAAACGTTGCCTAAGGTGATGTATCAATAGTTCAACTTCATGCGTATAAAAGTTGAAAAAAAAGTAGTGTGGTCGCTGGAAAGTCCTCGCCGAACGCGTGCATTTTTTCTTCCTGGCAACTTCCCGCAGTGTCGACGTCAGAGCTTCGACGTCCGGCCGGCCAAATAAGACCTTCTCGCCGCGTTCGTCCTTGGATTGCTGTCACCGAACGCTGCGCCGCCGGCGCATGTCGCGGACGCTGTTCGCCCACAGTTTGCCGCTCACGCGTTTCTTTATTTTTTCCTCGAATAACCCGGAATCGGATGTCCTTCCGCCCACACTTATACCGGGGCCTTCTGGACGGGTATCTCAATTTCGGGTGCAGTGATCGGCCCCCGTGAAGGCTACAGAGACCACACTTTTCGGTCTTTCCTACATCCTAAGCGAAAAGTCTTACACATTTTCTAGGAGAACAATGACGTGAAGGTATCTGTTTTTTTTTTACTGTGCTGCCTGTAGTACTTATGAAAATAAAAGGACACAAAAGTTCAAAGAAGCAGGATGCTTAAAGTGACGACAGATCTTGTCTTCCTCAGATGTGTACATAGATGTACATAGTGTCTCTGATGTGTACATAGATGTACATGGTGTGTAATGAATTCATTCATTCATTCATTCATTCAGTCATTCATTCATTAATTCATTCCCCAATTGGATAAAAAGCGAGCTATGGAAACACATAGCACAAAGAAATAAAATGACGAGACAGGCTGGCGCTTACAACCGATTAAAGACATTCTTGAAAGGATAACTTGCACCAACCAGCAACCACCTTGCGCCTGCTTAAGCAGCGCAAAGTGGTTTTCTTTTTCTGTGCTTCTTTTTTCCCACTGGTTTTTATCCAACTTGACAACGTACCAGCTACGCCAAGTCCATCGCTTTCGTATTCAGTTATTCGCGCACGCGCACACGCACATGCGCATGCACATTCGCATGCACACACACGCACACGCACACATTCATTGATTCATTCATTCACTAATACGCGAAAAGTTTCCCTCTTTAGTGTCCCTTTAGGATATCTATTCCTCTCTTGCTACTTTTCGGAATATACGCCTCATTCGGATTAGGAGCTTCCCAAACGTTGTTTATAGATGGTCTTTGGTATGCACGAAATCGGGATATTATGCAATTTTAGTATATTTCCCTGAAATGAAGTAATTCATACATGCTACCATGAAATGACAGTGATTCAAGAAGCTGTTACACAAGCAAAACGTTGTCAAGTGAAACTACTGCTTAACGAAGCGCAAAGAAGGATATATTGTTTGTGCTCACAAAACCAGCGTAGGTTTTGAAAACATTATCTGCGCAGTCTACGAGTGCTAAAAAACGCAAAAAATGAAACTCTTGAAAGACAGACCCATCATGTGATTATAATAGTTTTTACTGCAGTAACTCCAGATCAACTTTGACCACATGAAGTTCTTTAGCGCGCATATAAATCTAAGCACGCAGGTAATTTTCCATATCGCACGCCTCCGAAGTCCTGCAAGTCGTCCACTGACCATGACAAGCAGAAGTTTGCTGGAAAAGAAGCCTTACGCTGTAAATAAGTCAGAAAGCGTCATGATGTTCCCTATACTTTTCTCATATCAGGATGACCCGGCCTCCACAGAGGACTGTGTACGTACTGGCCGGACGGTTTCATCGCTTACGCACCTGTATTTATTTAATTATACCTTAATGTAACCATTCGCTTTCGAAAAACGAACACAGATGCTCTTTTGCATATGAGCTTTATATCTCGTAATGACTTTCACTGAACTCCAGTCGTCCTTGAAAGAATTCACTGCAGTCTGTGGAGACAGCTGTAACAGAAGTCGGCATTGCAGCTTTGGCGTTTTTTTGAAGCGAGGGGAACATTGAAGAAACAGAGTGTAATGATGGTAACACAGGGAGAGTTCGTGTTGTGCTAAAACCATGCGTTAAGTCCAGTGGCGTTTCAGATGGCTATGGTAGCTCATGCGACCAAAGTTGCACTTGGTATCTGGTCAAGAACCTAACGCAACCACCTAAGTTAGTGACCTATTACGAAATGGTTCTCATAGAGGAAATCATTTCAGTCTTTCCCGGGTGTATGGTGGGGCAGTTAAACATGTATGCTCAAGTGTTTCCGGCATTCGACAAAGAGCCTTGCTGGTATTGGTGTCATTGCAGCCAATGGTGTGCGCATGCATAACGGCTTGTGAACGAGTTAGAATTTGTCATGGAACGCTGAATAATCTCACCCGCCGCGGTGGTCTAGTGGCTAAGGTACTCGGCTGCTGACCCGCAGGTCGCGGGATCGAATCCCGGCTGCGGCGGCTGCATTTCCGATGGAGGCGGGGATATTGTAGGCCCGTGTGCTCAGATTTGGGTACACGTTAAAGAACCCCAAGTGGTGGAAATTTCCTGAGCTCTCCACTATGGCCTCTCTCATAATCATATGGTGGTTTTGGGACGTTAAACCCCACATTTAAATCAATCATTGAATGATTTCTTTTGTAAACGCTGCGCCATAGAGCTTTCCGTGCTCTATTCAAACTACGTTACTCCCGCTAGTGTTTGGACTCGTTCGCTTATTTCTACGCTTTTGCGACCGACAAAAAGGGGCCCTTCTTCGTGACGTAAGCAATGTGCTTTTGATCGGTAAAACAAACGCGGGAACTTAGATGACGTGTTTAGCGAGTGCGTGTACAGTTAAGACTCATTAGGCGTCTTTGAATTAACTAAAAATCTTTCGTGTTTCTGCTGCGCATCCTGACCTAGCGAGCCTGGCGATTCATCCTTGGCTTTCGTTTCGGACACAAGATTTAGTCGGCTACTTAGCGCGACAAACGAGGGCTCTTTTTACCGGAGGGCGTCCAAGACCGGAAGTAAGGTGTCTCCGGAAGTCTGGAAGGTTCCTTCCTACTAAACTATGAAAGCGGCCGCAGTACGAAACTGATTAATTCAAAAGGCTACTTAGTCGACCAGGTGACCACGTCTCGGCGATGTTATCGTTCGAATCAATATTTTAGTGACCTGCATCGCACGCTCTCTGCGTTCGACGGTCATTCGCCGAATAATTCAGTGGTATAGCAGTAATAGTTTCTATGAGGGAATTGCTAATTAATTCCGTAGTTTGCTTTCACCATTGCAGTGTTCCACTCTGATTGAAAAATGCCCTTTAATTACCTCTGTTACTTCAAACAACACGCCGTACGGCACATTGCAAGGCAGCGGCCACAAAGACGTTCATCTACAACATCTCCACTTTATAAAAAATAGATAAATAAAGGAGGAACCAATTATTTGTAGCAGTAGGAGGACATGCATGGCCTCCATAAGTCAACGAAGTCATAATAAAAAATTAGGAAGATTTCATATGTTTTAGACGACGCCGTATTTAAAGCATCGCTAGCTGAAGGACACAAAACAATATTACAAGTTTACTTCGGACATGCGAAAGGACACCTCATGTTTAAATGTTGTAGGCCCGTGTGCTCAGATTTGGCTGCAGGTTAAAGAACCCTAGGCGGTCGAAATTTCTGGAGCCCTCTACTACGGCGTTTCTCATAATCATATGATCGTTTTGGGACGTTAAACGTCACATATCAATCTATCACACCTGATGTTTAACGCTTGTGCAGCTTACAGTAGTGTTACAATATTTCTCGACGCTTTTTGTTTCGCAAAGCCACCTGTGTGGCTACTAATATTCGCAGCTTGGCTTACGTTTGTTTGTTGAAAACAATATCGCCACAAAACTTAATGTAGAAGCTTGCTTTAATACGAGTAGTTGAAATCCTAAACAACCTGCTTCTAGCAGATAGTTATACTGATGCAGCTTTGGTTAACACATGCGTTTTTTTACGCTTCTATGCAATTCTCCCCTGTTGAAAATATGCGCGGTTTTGAAAGTAAGGAAGTGTCAACCATAGCTGCAGCTTCCACCGTTTCTTTCACAAGTACACATTTTTTCACTGCAGCCAGTTCCATGTTACCTGTACTTCAGGAAATGAGAAGGCAATGAAAAGTTCATCAGTTGCCTCCAATATAATTAAGAAAGGCAATGGTTTAGTGTAGATAGATTGGGAAGTGAATACTGTCGTTTCGTAAATCAGGGACCGTTCATGTTGTTTATCGCTCTACGACAGTATACCGTTTTGAGATCGACATCTCCATATGTGCGCCTAGTTCACTACAATTGCAGTGGTGGCAAAGGATCGAAAGTCGTTGTAGAGCTTTTGAGCGTAGATGTTGATTTAGAAAAAAAATGTGTAATGCAAATACCCCGCCACATCACTGCATGTCTGTTCACGCGAAGCGAGTTGATCGCAGACGTTGTTATTGATTTCCGCATTGCATGCATTGTCTCGGGGGATTTAATTTGGAAAGTCTGGCGAAGCTCTAGATGCGGGCGAAGAACTTCCTTAGTTAGCTTACAGTTGTAAAGTTGTCACGCAGAGTGATACTACATTCTGGTGTAAGCCCGACGTGTCATAAACTGCATTCCGCTGTCTCCTTACAACCGTAATGACTCTAAATCCCTAGATGCACAGGGCCGGTTTTTTTTGCATAGTATATTGCTTAAACTGTGCATAGGGAGCTCGCGTTCAGAGGAATTCACTGAGCTCGTCTGTCTTGCACACAGCTTCTGCAAGCAAGCCCTTATAGCGAACGACTTGAGAATCGAGGAAAATTCTTGTATAAAGTTATATATTGAAAACATCGAGCGCACTGGTGCATCTGGTTGTACTGCAAGCGAGCCCCGTGAGTGTGCATAAAGCATGTGCGTCTTTGGAAACTGTTCGCGCACCATGTAGCATGCTGCAGACCGTAAAGGTCAGATTGCCGAAACTGCGGGCGTTCTGCGCATTGCAGGCTGGAGACGCGAGCTTTTATGCGCTGCCGCCCTTTGCAATACGCTTCTGCTGCGGAAGGCTAGCAAGTGCGCGAGGCACTGAAGTCGTAAAACGCTTCGTAGATTTCTGCTCGTACCGAGGTGCGCTGTCGCGGCTCCGAAGCTGCCTGATCTGTTGAACAGAATGAGCTGTGGCTGAAGCATCCCGGCAACTCTGGAGATTCGAGAAACGGACTAAGAATGAAATGCGGTGATTTCGGCTTTAAGGGAACGATCGATCGGGCTGTATCGCGCAAATGGGTGTAGCCAGAAGCAGAGTGGGCAAGATAGAACGGGTTGTAGCGATGCAGCCTTCATCTTCTTATAAGGCCCAATTTGCTTGTATGTTCGGTCTGTGTGTTAGAGCACATGTCGTGCACTTGAGTGGGCGTATCTTCGCTCGGCGGGGTTGTCATGCTATCAGTACCGAATAACTAAGAAATTTTTATTTTTACAAGCTACGTGAAAAGTTGGTTGCCTTCAGTGGCTCACAGATCTCCACGTCAGGGAAGAAAAAAACGCCAAACTTGCGCGGAAGGCGTCGCACAGTCACTGTGAAAGCTATAAGAGCGTTCTTTCAGAGCCTTTTCTAAGCACTCATTGAGTAACTGCTGCAAAAACACTTGCTAGGTACCCACTACGGCATTGATAATAATGATTAGTAGGCCGGCATTCGCTATGCTATTGTTCGTCATTCTTCTGAGAAGCGTGGCATCAGCTAAACACTTGCAATGAATTTTGTGCGCCTATCGTTCATACAGTGGCTGACGACGATGAGGAATCATGCCTAAATTGGGTATGCGCTACAGGTAATAGGTGATCAAGAACAAGCTTTTGTAATGTGTTGGTGTATTGGACGACCTACGCTATTCGAATTGTTACGCTATTCGAATTGTGTGATGCCAGGTTGTTCTTTTGCTGTTCTGAAACGCTTTATTTCTCATATTAACGTGATTCCTTTCCCGACATCAAGCCTGCCTAAAGCAAGTTTGCGAACAAGTCCCAAGCGCCGGTGTGGCTCACTGTTCAGTATACTGGGCTGGCACGCAGCGACCCAGGTTCAAGCCCCATTGTGTCTTTGGTACTAAGTTTCTTTTCTTATTTTGTGCGACAGTGTTTACGGACACTGGTGGTTGCGGACAATTTCGGCGCTGCACGTGACTCGAGTTGTGATCTAATAATGGCTATGGCTGTAAAAAGTTGCAGTTTCACCACTAACGGTAGCAAGAAGTTAGAATATAACGTGAAGAACTACAAGCAGATCGATAATTTCAGCCCTCCGCTGCTGCACAAAGGACAATCGAAGAGACGGCATAGGTATATACATACCGTTAGTGTTGCGTGTTTTATTTGAGGAACGTGCTGAAAATCCCGAGAGTGCAGAAACCGACACTGTTTGATTATTTTTTTTTTAAACTGCGGCACGTGCACTCTCTGCGTCTCCTGCCACGTGGTGGCGTCTCACGACTAGTGTGCCCCCTTCTTCTTCTTTTTTTTTCTCTCTTATGCATCCTGAGTGGTCGAGAAGGAAGACACATTTTGTTGCGCGACGCAGGGGCAAGTTGGAATTTGAAAGAAAACTGTAAAAGCGGAGGTGGCAGAAAATACGCTCAAGCTGTTTCGAGGTATGCGTACCGCGGTCGGTAAATGGTGCGATAAATAGCTCGCCGTTCTATCACCCGCACAAACGTGGTGCGGTGCAGTGTTGGCTAGCGCAGCGGGCTACGGGGAGAGAGGTCACTGGTTCGAAGCCGTGGTATGTCGCCTTAAAATGTTTTCCACTGATTGAATTTTTATTTATGCCTTTTTAGATATATAAGTACATATACATATAAGTAACATGACGGCGATGGCAACGGCGACGGCGACGGCAAAAATCAGCGGACAGTGTCTACATAAATGCTATCGCAAGAAAAACTTACGAAAATGCGTACAAGCACACAGGAGCGCTAAAGCAGACTTAATTGTTTGCGACGCCTAAATAGAACTATGGCTCCAGAAGCAATACTGATAACACTATATTAAATAGTGGTCGCAAGAACAAAGTAACTTGCAAATGGAATGATGTCAAATTGTGGTGATGATTAAACAGAGAAAGCCACAACAAACATAACAGAAAGAACGGAGGTATTTCAATTCGGAATATTGGTAATGGAATGCGTGGTTATTGCAAACACTAATGATGGAAAAAAAATCGCGGCATATCCATGACGTGAGTAAATATGAGCTGGCAAAACAGTGGGATTCTATGGCGTTTCCGTAAATTACCCGTGCTGATCACTCACGCATATAAATGAGCGACAAAGCGGTGTACAGTTATATACATAGTGTATTGGTCATAACTGGTATGTCGTGCTGAGTTGTGAATTCCGTTTTGCCTTCATTATTACTGCTTTGTGGTACCGGATATAGCTGGAAGTTGGCAAACACGCGGTCTGCGCGCGTTCCCCTGGTGGTTGTTTGTTGTTTCCCGTTAAATAGAATGTATCGTAGAGCATATCGAGACGTCATCTACTGCACAAGCCAGCCGTTGTCTGTGATCATCATTGTCACCATCCTCATCGTCATGGCATATAGTACATGTGTTGTGCCGTGATGGCAGAAAGAGTGTATGGCCTATAACACGCCTGTTCGTCATCGTCATTAGCATCATCGTCATCGTCAGTGGTGGCTACGGTGCGACATAAGATAGACCTCGTTTATAAGCTGCTTCACATTTAAAATGTCAGCGCTTATTTCAGAAATAAGACTATGCACTTTCGAAGATCATAATGTTTTCTCTCTGTAGCCCAGGAGCAACGTTATTTGCTATAACCTTGCACAAGATATTAGTGAGAAAGCAGAAATAAAATGCTTCAACAGAAGAAAAATAATCAGCTTGAAACCAGACTTAAAAGTTCATTTGAATGCGAGGCAATACGTTATGTTATAAAAAGCAAAGATCTGACGTTTTTTAATCACATGTGGTGCTGAAGTGATAGTTACGCCATATTTCGAGAATCTCGAAAAAAAGTATTCGGCAGGCCAAGCTTATGTTTCAAATATCATTGTGGAGGTAACTGTAGTCAAGCCAGCGCCAAATTCTAGCAAAAATTTATCCAAATAGCTCACACGCTCTAAAGCAAAGCAAAATACTCCCAGTGATAAAAACAGACGGAAGGCTATGGTGCACACAGAGGCTCACAGAAATACTCTGGACATCTATAACTAGCCGTTGCTCTGTGGGATTGGCCACCGCACACATGCCATGCACTGTTCCTAACTAAACATACGTATCGAGTTAACGGTTCCAGTTCGTTTTCCGTCGTCAGCCGGACAACGCGCTGCTTTTCGATTCCCCGACTGTTACATCAGCTTGCCTTTCATTTCTTTTTCCATCTCTAACGTAGTTCTACTCGAAGCGGGTACGGATTCGTTCCCTATAACGTTCGGCACATAACAGCGCCTCACTTATTCAACAGATGGAAGACGCTACTTTGCCGTGTAGGCGCACCCGATGCTTCAATCCGGCAGCCCGTTTACAACTTAGTGGTTGCGCACACACGTACACACACGCAGTTGGGCGCGGCTGAGAGTGCATTATTGAGCGTACCATATACGCAAGAATATACCTCATTTGCCAGCGACTGTTTGACCGCGCGAGGTCTAGTGTTGGTTTTGCCGCAAGCGCTTCCGTTCGTATTGCGTTTCTGTTGTTACGTTTTCGCCTCAAAAACACGGCGTAAAAAGGGTTGCCGCAGGCTTTGACTCAAGCTTACGCGTTTTCCACGCGGAGAAGAAGGCTCCCGTTCATTGCCTATGCATAGACCTCGTATGTCTCCGTCGGATTGCCGCGTCTCTTGGACTGGATGAGGTGTATACGTAAGCCTGCTTGCCCTGCTATAACGAAAAGCGGCTTTCGGTGTCCGCTTTGGTCTCAGGGCCGGCTTTGAAGGAGACAGATGAGTGGACTATATGCGAACAGTTCGTGCGACGAGTCTTGCTTCCGCTTTCGGCGTGCCGGCACAGGCGTTCCTCCAGTTTCGAGGACAGCCAGCGGCGGATTTGTGGCGGATTCACGTCGTATCCTCTGCGTATTCTCGAGTGTGTTCTTGCTACACTTATTTATTTATTTGCCAATATGACCACTGTGCAACGACACCACTGACGTCTGCCTAGGATGTATTTCACGAGCCTCGGTGTGAACTTTCTGGTATGTTGCTCTCTGTTCTCGTCTTTTGAAAATGAGAAATGCCACATATCCGTCTATGTAAGCTTG
Source organism: Rhipicephalus microplus (assembly GCF_043290135.1). Classification (NCBI taxonomy): domain Eukaryota; kingdom Metazoa; phylum Arthropoda; class Arachnida; order Ixodida; family Ixodidae; genus Rhipicephalus; species Rhipicephalus microplus. The sequence goes on along the minus strand of NC_134703.1, from coordinate 4,472,032 downwards.
AAGAAGCAAATATATAATTTCTTTCACACTTTCTCGTATATATATATATATATATATATATATATATATATATATATATATATATATATATATATATATATATATATATATATATATATATATATATATATATGTGTGTGTGTGTGTGTGTGTGTGTGTGTGTGTGTGTGTGTGTGTGTGTGTGTGTGTGTGTGTGTGTGTGTGTACTTTTCCTACTGCCGTTTGTTCTTTTTGTACTTGCAGCCGCAGCACCATTCGGCAACGTCGTTCGTATAGCTTAGTGCAGGGCACACAATATCACTTGCAGCATGCGGCCTGTGCTCAAAGCGGGACCAATGCCGCACGATGGCGTCGATGTAGGAAACAACCAGTGACGTATATTCTATTTTGATTTGACTATTGCTGTTTCTGAAACCAGTTCCACGTTCACAGGTGTTAGAGTAGAGGCATTGGGCTCCTTAAACCATGGACAGCATGTTCAACCTGTATCGATCGGCAGTGCCCATTTTAAACACATGTGCTTCTCATAACCACACATGTGTTTAATGCATCTACAATAACGCATATAAGCATATGTAAGTTGATCTAAAGTCAATACACGTAAATATACGTAATTATACACGATTACATTAATATTGGCTGTAAAGAATGTTTGTGTCGACGGAGAAGTCAACGTTATTCAAAAAAGCCGACCCCTAGCTGGCATCAGTCATAATTCAGCTAACACTAAGCAACGTCAGAAAGGTCTAGCCAGTGCGTGTAATGTAGAAGGAGGTGTGGTAATTTAAAGTGTGTGACTTAGACTATCATCTTGGGCCTCCATGCTTCTAGGGTCACCCTATACTTCTGGAAAGGAATCAGACTATACCCCGTGAAAGAATGCAGATTGAAAGTCTAAGGAAAACAACGTCTTTAAATTGAGCCTTAAAGAAAGGGCTATGTCTTCCGTATAGAGATAAGTACATAGCGAAGCATGGCTCCCACCACCCGTCGATCGTTCGTAAAACCAATTAGGACGACGCGGCACGTGACTAAGATTACCCGATAACTGTGGGAGTCGTTCTGATCGTAAATGTTTGTTTCTTTTTTTCTTTCTGCTTTTCAACCCGACCGAAGTTCGTGGCTTCCAGATTAACGCCATCGACGTCGGTCACCCCTTTTCCGTGCTAGCTTAATTTGTTGCCTAACCACGCTCGTGTCGGCGTAGCCTTGACTTTATCCAGAGACTTTATCTAGAAAAAAAGAAAGCAATGATGCAAACACGAGATAAAAGTGAAACAAAGAGATGATGAACAGACAAGAAAGTGCCTTGTGTTTGCTCGTGGTTTGCTTTGCGCGCAGCTTTCGGCGCGTAAACACCTGACAGAGCCGTTGGGCTGCCGCCATCGATTTTGTTTTTCGCCCTTTTGTGGTTCTTTTTATTGTTCCTTTTGTTCGTGTTTCTTTTGTATGCCGAAGGTTCCTTTCATCTGGGTCTCGCGTTCTTTCATTGAGACGCGACCGAAGCTCGACGGAAAATGGGGAAGGGGTTCAGGGCTGACGAGTGAAAGAGTTTGTGCCTTTTGTTGGGACACGGAAATGGTGTGGTCGGCTAATTGTCCACATTCCCGGCTCTTCTTTGAACTTCTCATCGTCCTCGCTCACTACGCTCGTGCAGGTGCACGACGGAAGGGAGAACGGCTTGCGTGCATGGCACGCAAGCCGTGCACGGAACGGCGCTGGCGCGGCATAATGATTGCGCGGACATCAAGAGCTTTTGTTTTTTCTCGCCTTTTCCATCGTCTGCGGGTGAGCTGGATGCTTTATATGCACGGATAAAGTCATGTGTGTAGCGCTTGCTGTGGGTCAGCAAAGGTGCTTTATTTTTAGCGCGAGCGTTTTCGGATTATTTCATTTTCTTTGTCGTTATGAAGGCGTTTTCTGGAAACTAGGATGGTACGACGAAAAAAAAATATTGACAGCGCGCATTATCACCGGAAAGAACACTTGTTCAGCACGCAATGCAAAATAACACCTTGTTTTTCTTTTTTTTTCATTACCGCAAAATACTAGTAGGGTAGATAGGTTCCAATATGTCGGCAGTAATTTAGATTTTATGCAGCTCGATAATCGTTGGCGTATCGATGAAACGAGATGAGTGATACAAATATAAAATAATTCGAACTAGTCGAGAAATCTTTCGCTGAAGGTAAGCGTAGTTTCTTAACTTCACATATTGCTCTACTCCTGCAGTTTTCCTCGTACTGGTATGCTCAATTACTCGAATCAATCGTGTCATGTCGCTACGTATGTAGTCACTACAAGCGCCGCTGGCTCCCGCCAAGTTGGCCAACTAATATTGCACGTGTGTAACTCAAACAGAAGGCGATGAAAAGAAAGAAAACGCACATGCTGTACACTGTAGTTCTTTATGAAAGGGCACACGCGAACGCGTGGCCTGCGAACTGCGGCGGTTGCCTACAGCACCATCAACCGACAGCAAAAGAAAACACGTTCGCTTTTAGTGTCATCTGTTGCAAAAAAAAAAAAACAATAACGAGTTATGGCCGGTAGACAAGCGCTGCTAGATTGCACTCCCTCTCTGCTCACGCATGCAGTGCGTAGTCCACTGCCGACATACCACGGCGCAAGCTGCAGTAATTGCTCGATATCGCTCGCTGCGTGAGTGATCAGGGAACGTAATCTAGCAGCGCTTGCCTACCGGCCATCACTCGTTATCTTCCTTGGCTATAGATGACGCCAAAAGCAAACGTCCTTTCTTCACTTGTCGGTAGATGGTGCTGTAGGCAGCCGTGGCAGACCACAGGCCACGCGTTCGCGTGTTCCCTTTCATAAAGAACGACACAGTACATGCCGTTCACTCAGTCAGCCCTATACACGCGAAAGTAGTCGTCCTAATTTGTGACGTTGTACGCGCCGTATTCCCGATATGATAAAAAAACAGGTGGAAATGAGGGTAACCAGAAATTTCCATAATAGAGTGTGCTTCAAAATGTACTGACATCGCAGTGAACACGGGCTTCTAGCCTCCACCAATGATGCGACCACCGCGGCAGCGATAGAAATCATGGCGTTCGCGTCAGCAGCCGAGCACCGTAACACTTTAGTACACCTCGGTGACGGGCTTAACGCAAAAGTAGGCATGATATATGCTTCGAAGTTCGGTGGGTAGGCGGGTTATCGATCCAGAAACATGCACATTCACATTGATGTCCTAGCATGCCGACACGAGCAGCAATTACGAGTCGTGGCGTGAAATATAGAGCCTTGCGCCACAGTTTGCATGGTCATACCGCTGACAAATGGCTTGGAGCTCCTGGCTTCGTGACTGCAAGCGGAGTACGTAATCTTCAGGGCGCACTGATAAATGAAGCTATACTGCAGTCGCCCCCCCCCCCCCCCCCCGCTTCCCTCTGTGCACGTTGTGTATACTTCTATACGTTCACTCTCGTTGTTACCGCATCATCTGTCTAATATATATTACCCTGCTCACGGCATCTCTCCATTATACGCAGTGGAAATAAAGATAGGATCAAGCCACTGAGCCCTCCTGCGACGAAATAGGAAGCCGCTATACATCGAAGTATGCAGGATAATAGAAACTCGTCTTTCGCTTGCAACTGAACGTGTTTACAATGGCAGCCACATGTATCTGGTCTATAAGGGGAGGAGGGAGACTGTAAGATGAAGAAAAGGCTGGGAGGTCATTCACTGCAACAGCGTAGGTGTGGTGGAGGAATATCAGATAGATAGATAGATAGATAGATAGATAGATAGATAGATAGATAGATAGATAGATAGATGGATGGATAGATAGATAGATAGATAGATAGATAGATAGATAGATAGATAGATAGATAGATAGATAGGAAGGAAGGAAGGAAGGAAAGATGAAGATGTTGAACGTTGAGGAGGATACGAGCCTTCTTCTTGCTTTCCTGTGATGAGGATATCCTAAGTAAAGATCGTGGCCAAGAGATTGAAACACAATGCCGCCGACACTCACCATGCACGTGGCATCATCTACTGGGTCACATTTTCTGACGCGCCTTATCGCTGTTTACATTACTATTACTTTTTATTTACAATGGGTAAAAGGGAGATACAGTAAGGTAGCCACGATGGCTAGAAAGGCGGTGGTATGGTAGCGTGTGCACATCACTACGATCGGTCATCGAGGGTGGTGCGTCTAAAAAAATTGTCGGTTGGGCTCGAATATATTTGTGTGTCATAAATTGATGTGGGCAGTACCCAGATTTGGGTGCACGTTGAAGAACCCCAGGTGGTCTAAATTTCTGGAGCCCTCCACTACGGCGTCTCTCATAATCATATAGTGCTTTTGGGACGTTAAACCTCACATATCAATCAATCAATCATGGGCAGTACCCAATAGCTTTAGCTTCGGACGCTGGTTTTATATATAGAGAGGAGAGAATAAAACCAGAGGCCTGGGCTCGCTGATTTCGCTCAGACTGAAAAAGCGAGACGTAGGCAGCAACAGCCACTTTTGCAAGAAGATCAACGGCTGGTTCCAGAGGTATGAAAATGCCCACCCACACACATTATACAACTCCAATAAGAAAGAAAAGTATCACCGCTATACTTTTAACCACCTAGGAGCTTTGGCATGACTTTATAGGTTGAGACAGACTTATTGCTTTGAAACGTACGTTTGTCGTTGTGCTTCATCTCTGTGAGTCAATGAAAGGGTTCATATTATCTAAAATAAATATTGCGGGGTCAAAAGTTTAACGCAGTCTGGGGTCAACTTATTTAGGCATAAAAGGACGTGCTTACAAAAACTTATGCTCATTCTTGATGTAACCCTAACAGCTTCTCTCCAAAAAAAAAAAAAAACCGGTAATTATTGTTGAAGCTAAATGAAAGGTTTAATTACCGCCTCGAAACTCAATAGCGAGTCCTGAGAAAATATCGGAAGGCTTCGTATTGTCCTTTTTTGTCTCAGTTATATTTAAAGGGGGTAATCAACGTCGAAGCTTTCTAGAAGGCTTCCAAAATGAATCTCGTGACTGCATACAAAAAGGCCTTTTACTTTTGGTATTCACCGATACAACCGATAAGCGAGAGGTCAAGTTATTGCTTGTTTTTTACACAATATAAAAATCAGAGGAGGCAGTTTTATTTAACGTTCTCCATTCATGCGATGTCATCGATTAAAGTGGATCGTTGACTGCAGTGCTCTTAGCAAACACACTTGCTCAATTCCATGTGGCGCAACCAACTCGTGAGCATTTGGCTTTCCTTAGCTCAGTCAAAGTTTCTTCTTTCTTTCTGTTTAAATGTAAAGCGCCTGCATTTGTTTGTTGCTCTTATGAACCGAACAGTTAGAATTCAGAGACTAGCCATTCTAGAAACATAAATGAAACGTAACCACAGGGCGCAACGAAATGGAGGAAAGCATTCTCCAGATTACGTTGCACAACGAAAGCTACGTGCAAGCTAGGCAGCTGTTGTAACGTTTTGCTTTAAAGTGAGTTATATTCCAAGGTTTGCGCACATCCATAGATTAATAATGATGCGAGAGAGAAATGACGGTGCCAGAATGAGCATCCTTCCCAATAGATCGGTCCAACAAACCCACAGCACAAATCTCTTTGGAACCCAAGGCTTGGTGTCGTCAACGTATAGAGTCTGTCGATTATTAACGTGTTTCTCAGCAATCCGATGACACGAAAGGAAAGTTTAAAAACGTCATGAATTGCTTTTTCCTAGCCATCATCGAATGACTTCGCTGTACGAGTTTCTTGCTTCATAAATTTTTGCCTCACAGTCGCTTCCATTTCTCACCTTTGGCTATAGTATGCTGTACTATACTATACCATATTATACTATACTGCACTTTACACTATAATGTTATATACTATACAAGACTGTATACGCCATAGTTTACTGTATATTGCAAGATAGTATAATGAACAACTGCCTAACGAAGAGTGATAACATTTAAGAAACCTACTTTAAGTGTACATCAATCAAGTATATGACATCACAATACATGATCGCCTGAAGCGTCCCTCCATGCGTACGTTTATCCGTCTGTCTGTGCGTCCATCCGTGCCTGCATCCGTGATTCCGTCCGTCCATCCCTAATTCCATGTGTCCGGCGACTTTTACGTAGACATCATGGATCAGCTTCGCTCACTCGTGATCATTGACTTCGCATGGGGATGCGTTCTTTCTTTCTTTCTTTCTTTCTTTCTTTCTTTCTTTCTTTCTTTCTTTCTTTCTTTCTTTCTTTCTTTCTTTCTTTCTTTCTTTCTTTCTTTCTTTCTTTCTCTCTTTCTTTCTTTCTTTCTTTCTTTCTTCACTCGATATCTCGGCCTCCGAACATATCAGTGTTAGTTTTCGTGGAGCGAAGAAGATGAAGACGGTGAGTATCAAGAGGGCCAAGAGGGCGCATGCTTGTTCATAGTCTTTATTTCTGTTCACAGTACGTGGTGAGACGAAAAGCTTAATTAACCTGAGTGAAGTTTGACAAATTGCAGACATACCAGAAGCAAAAACGAAATTATAATTGTAAGCGAAATTTGAAAACGTAAATGTCAGCTACATTGAGCACTTGAAAGTGTCATCTTTCTTCTGTCGCTTCATTTACATCTTCAGTCGGTCACAGAAGGCAATAAAGTCAGTATCACGAAAAAAAATTTTCTGGGCACATTTCAAAATTAATTTCTCATTGTGCAACGACTTAATGGTTTGTGATATCTTGGAGGTAAGTTATTATGTTACCTATAATATTGACCTTACTGGGTGTTTTTAGGCAGTCGCCGGTGGTATAGTGACGACACTCTTCATGGTGACACTATTGTTGAGCTTTAAGCACAACTTTTTTTTTTATCAAACGTTATCTGACTAAATTGTTGTAACCGCCTTCTTTTACTACTTCGTTCACTATCTCTTTTGCAGCCTTCAATTTTCTGCCCTGAAATTGTAGTCCAGTGATCACGGTGCTCAACTGTTGGCCCGACGGTCACTGGAGCGAGTCCACCGCCGTGACACCCGCATTATGGATGCTTCGAAATTCTCGAGACCCGTGTACTTAGGCGTACGTTTAAGGAAGCCCAGATGGTCGAAATTTCCAGAGCGCTCCACCATGGCATCCTTCGTATTTATTCCGCGCTTCTGGCACGTCACTCCCCAGCAATAATGTTTATAAGTTTGGTGAGGAAGAGAAGAAGGTCAGTTTGGTTGCAGCTATCACTTACTCGCCTTTTTTTTATTTTTTAGGGGCGAAGCTCCTTAGGGCGTGGGCTGTGCGTCCCCTGTAGCCTGTATGTAGCCACCTCTAGTTTAGTTCTTGCAGTTTTAACTAGATGGCGGTACCGTCCGCTGTATGTAGCCACCTCTAGTTTAGTTCTTGCAGTGTTCACTAGATGGCGGTACCGTCTCCTGTATGTAGCCACCTCTCGTTTAGTTCTTGTAGTGTTTACTAGATGGTGGTACTTGTAGCTGATGATGAAAAGATGCAAGATGTTATAAACTAGAAAGCGGTACTTGTAGTTGATGAAAGACGCGAGATCTTATAAAATAGGAATGATGTCACATATGGCGCGTGTCATTGGTTGAAGGCAATCGTTCGATTTAGTGCGGCGACGTACGCTAGGGGGAGCGATGTAATAAAATTGAGTGGGCAAAATGTACAGAAGATTCATGGTTTACCAGGTTTACCTCCGGAGCTTCGCCCACTCATCATCATTCACTTCGTGGATATGGCGGAATTTTTTTTCTTCTCACCACTACGTTTAAAATCCTTCCACGTATACCTTCACTGCTGAGCGCGTGTATCATTCATTTTAGGGCCGAAGCTCCTTGTTTAGAAAAAGTTTATTTACAGCATGTACAGAACACAAAGGCTTCATACCATTCCAGTAACACTGCACATACACTTCGGCACATCTATATTTCACGACTAACATCACTACGTTACATGGCGTGGCTTGTGCGTCCCTCGTAGTACGTAACCACCAGTGGCACATACCCGCAATAGCGGTCTTAACGATTTTGACCTCCAAGGTGGTTCCGGTGAGAGATTTCTTCTGTGTGTTGTTGAACAATAAAAGGTAGTGCTCAATGCACATGTTAATGTAATGTAATGCCCTACGGCATTACATTACCCTCTGTAATGCCCTACGGGCCCTGAGGGTATTCTAATAAATAAATAAATAAATAAATAATGGCTGCTAAGGGGGAATCAGAGACAGGAGCATTCGGCCTTTAGGTAACGCGCACGCTGCGATCCCCATTAGCAGCTATTGGCATGTACATTAAGCACGATCTGACAAGAAAGGGTTGCTACGTTATACTCGCTGGGTGTAACCTCCTTGGTTTCAGAAAGGTTTAGCGAGCGTTGGGCCGCATAGCCATGAATACAGTGAACTAGTATATACCATGAACTCGAGGTGGTTAAATGTGGGAAGTAAACCCGAAGCGCAAGCCGTAAGAAAGTTTGCATGTGCCACCTCCCGTTTAGTCCTTGAAATGTTTGCTGGATGGCGGTGCTTCTATATGGAGAATATATGATGAAAAGATGCGAGATGGTGGTACTTGGAGTGCTGAATAGATGGACGAACGGACACACAGACAGATGCATGGATGGACGCATGAACGGACGCAGGCGCGGATGCATGGGCGAACGCAGGGACGGACACACGAACAGACGCACGCACGGACGGGTGGATGGACGCATGGACGGTTACACAGACGTACGCAGGAACGGACGGAAGCAAGAACGAATGAACGGACGAATGCTTCGCCCCACTCCCCATCATTCACTCCGTGGATATGCTGCCATTTTTTTTCATTGCTTGCGCCTGGGAAAGATGGATGTTTTCTGGTAGCCTTGCTGTGATTTATTTATTAGGATACAGTGTATCGTTTCCACCGTCAGCTGGCAACCGCTACAGGCAACGTACAACGCATATAATCCGTAAGGAGCAAATTTAAGTGCATGACGCAAGGATAGCGTATACCATTCTTTTTGTCACTATGTTACACATACGACATTGATTTATTACTACCCCCCCCCCCCTTCCTCCGAAAATGGTGATGAGACTGGCTGCATTCTTCCTGCTCTTCCAGCTTCCAGATCTTCCTGAAAAAAAAAATAAAGACGTATCATTAGGCTTGCGCGCGAGTAAAAACATTCTTTGTTGACAGGAATGAGGAATGGAAAGACGTTGTGGCTATTAGGTTTAAATATAGACAATGTAAGGACAGCATGTACATACAAAAAGCAATAGACATGTGAATAGGAGCATATGAATTTAAAATAACACAGGTTCGAGTTTTATAACGCTACGTGCTGTGTCAAATTTGGCGCTCTGGAGGGTAAACTTTTCTAATTTAACACGCTACGTGGTGTCAAAGAAAACCACTTACCCGCACGTGCGTGATCGCGTTGTTTAGCCCGTATTGCTTATCTACGTAAGTATGTGTGCAAATGTCTGCGTATGTTAGTTTTGCTCTTGTGTTTGTTAAAATGTAACTTTCAACTGCGTCATCTAGCAGCCTAAAAGAGCTCTTTTGGGCAAACTTTTTCGAAGAGTCTGAAAACGATGCCACATCGACGCCTGGCTGGAAATAAGTGAGCCGTCATCGAAATCTGGCTTTTGTGAACAAGAACCATGATCTGGGCTTTTTTTGTTACACCCAGTCACGCGCTGCGAGACATAGAAAAGATAAAAAGAGATCGCAGTAATTGTTTTTTTCCATCAATCATGTCTATGTCAAGTGTTTCTTCTATCAAGTCTATGTCACGCAATCACTTCAATCGAAGTTTAATTTTTTCAGTTTTACTTTGTGCTTTGAAGTTTGAACTTTTTATCTCTTTTTTAGCAATGTAAGCGCATGCTCTTCAATAATAACATCTATTTACGTCCACTTGCTCCCACATTGTGAAAAAACAACAACAATGAAGGTTGAGGGAAAAGAATTGCTAAACATTTCTCAGTTCTGTCCGGTGATAAGCGAATGGACTTCGAACAGACACAAGTACATGACTTTAGGGAGTGGAATCACCGGAGTTCTAAGCGCCTGCACTATGTATGGTTTAGTTAAGTGCACAGCTACATCACTCTCATCATCCTCCCTAATTCCACCCTCGTTTTGGTACGCTTTCACCGTCACCCTCTCACCCATACTGCAGCAGTTATTATGAAACTTGAGAGAGAGAGAGAGAGAGAGAAAACGCTTATACTGCAATGGCTGGCTATATTGAACAAAAATATATTAAACAAAAATGAAGCAAATGTGTGACATGTTCTCTTTCTCTCGATATATATATATATATATATATATATATATATATATATATATATATATATATATATATATATATATATATATATATATATATAGTTTGCGCACAGGGAACGGACTTTCAGCCTAGCAGGAGCAGCGGCATTGTTGGACGCGCTGTCGCCGCAACACGGCGACACATTGTTCGGCTTGAATGCAATTGGGCTTGGCATCCATTCACTTACTTTTCATGCCTGCCACTCTGTTCATCTCCTCTTCTTTCCACCTCAGCGTGCGCGCGAAAAAAGACGCCCACGCCGCTTCCTTCGTCAATGAAAAGCCGTTTGTTCATCACCGTTCCATACAGGCGGGCCATGGTTTCGTGCGACCGCCTTTTGTGTGTACTTGGTCTGCTAGAATTTTTCTCTGACCGTCTCGCGTTGGGTCGGGCATAACAGCTGAGCCCAGCGACAACGCGAACGCTATTACTATTATTATGATTTTTTGCCGAGTTCTATTCTGAACAGCTCGCCCCGTTCTTACGCGCCTGCGCAGTGGAGCTTGGCTTTTAAATGTGAATGCAGTGGTCGTATGTGAGGAACCGTCCACTTCTTTCAGAGTGCCATAGCTGCGAAGTTTCTGCTATAGCGTATTTGTTTTTTTTCGTCTTTGCTCAGCGTTATTCGATTAGTGACCCCACATACGGCTCCTCCCACGCTGCTTGACCTCAGTGCGGCTCTGTGTGAGTGGCAGTGCGATTAGAGTTTTTGCTGTTGATTAGAGAACGCTGTTGCCCTGGCGCAGCCTGTTGGTGGCGAACTTGCGGTTGTAGAATGATAGCCGACGCTTCTTCTCGCTTCATTGTTACTTTTCTGTCTTACGTTATCTCTGCTGGGATATATTTCAAGACGTGAACAAAAAAAAAAAACAGAAGTAAAAAGAGGCTTAGGGGGGAGGCGTGTAGCACACACTAGCAATGACGCCAAAGAAAAAGCTGTGATCTTAGAACCATGTCTATCCGAAGAACATTCGGTGCGTTGGACGTTATAGCATTGCTCATCTTCAGTTTATATAAAACTGCCATTTCAACTAGAAAAATCTTACAACGCTGTAATCTCCGTCATCGTCATTATCACCATAAAAAATTGGTGAGCTTACATAGTGTAAGAGATCTTTCATTATGTAAAAGACGTTATCCATCAATAGTGTAGCAAAACGCTACTTTCAGTAATGCAAATACTGTAAATAAACGTTTCCGTTATCAGCTAGGGCTCATCTTATTGACTTCTCCCTTATGCCTGGCTGGTTCCTGCCATATGCGCAGACCCCCGACTACATCCGCTATAGGAACGGGGAGATGGAAATAAGCTGGTAGCCGATGTCTTTTGCACTGCAAACGTGGGGCACGCTGCACAGAACCACTTGTGGCTACCATGCTCTTCGCAGTGACAAGATGGGCATTACGAAAGCACATGAGGCTGTTCTCTTGGTAACTGTGCTGAGTTTTCTGTACTTTCATCTCGCTTTAATCTCATCTGTTCTTCATTTAATAATGATGAAAAGAGCGAAAACTGAAACTTTTCTGCTTTTTGCACCAGGATCGGGAAACGAAATTAGGAAAAAAAAACTGCGGGTGTTCTTTGTATATTGATGCTAATAGTGGAAGCTACACTTTTTTCCTTCTTCTGTTTCGTAAGAAATAGGAGGTAAATGCAGCGAATTGCTCGGTTCATGCTTCCTCTGAAATCTCAGGCTTTTGCGACACGTTAAACGAACCCTCTTGCAGCGGCCGCTTTTTCCATATAGCTTTGGTTCCAATATCAGTTACGTCCGTTTTGAGCTTTTCGCACCGTGTGCCATTTGTACCGCGTGTTGGCGGAAGCAGCACAAAAGAACGTTACTGATGTGAAAAGGATTTGCTGGTCAGGCAGTAGCTTCTAGAGACGCAGCAGATGGCAGCTGCTTTTTTTTTAGGTTTTCCATACTTCGTCATCGTTTTCACCGCCGCATGGGGTCCTTTGTTGTCCACCGGAAAGCGACAGCAGTCCGAATGTTTGGGCCATCTCTGCCATCTGGCTCAAGGTTGCTACTGCTTTCGAGGTTATTTGTCAGTGCATACAATGCTGCTTTCAATGGAGTACAAAATTGTTTTTTTACGAATTAGAACGCGTTGAGAGTGATGATACGGCCAATCGTGCCATCTTGAGACCATTTGTGCAGAGTTCGTGAAGTTGATATGTGGAGTTTAACGTCCCAAAACCACTATATATGATTATGACAGACGCTGTAGTGGTGGCCTCCGGAAATTTCGAACACCTGGGGTTCTTTAAGGTGAACCCAAATCTGAGCCCACGGGTCTACAGCCCTACGCTTCCATCGAAATGGAGCCGCTGCCACCGGGATTCAATCGCGTGACCTCAGGTTCAGCAGCAGGGTACCTTAGCCTCTAGAGCACCATGGCAGGGCCGAATTCGCAAAGTCTGATATACGCTGATGACGATATCTGAAGCATTAACTAAAACAGCTCACGATTGGCTACTGTGTGATGAGGGGGGGTGGGTAGAAAAGCAAGACAGATTGATAGATAAATGCGTGGATGGACGGACAGACGGACGGACGGATGAATGACTGAATGGATAGACGGACGAATGTATGAACGGACAAACGGACGAATTGGCGGATGAATGGATGGATTGGCGGATCGATGGGTGGCTGGACGGGCGGATGGGCGGACGGACGAAAAAAAAAAACAGGTGCGAGAAAGAAAATGCGCGATGCTGTACCATGTGTTTGAAGTCTTTATGAAAGCGCAGGCTTTCTCAAATAAGCAGGAAGGTGACCGCACTGTAGCGCAAATTGACGTGCAGTTGATGTAGGGTAGACGATCATTACATTAAAAAAAGCTGAAATTGGAGCGTTCATAAATGAATACGATGACTGAATGTCAACGAAACAAAATAAAAATAAAACACACCAGAGGGTTTCTGCTGTGTACCATTCAAAACCAATTAGCCTACGATAGGCATACATGGTTACGCACTGAATCAAATACTGGATCACAATGTATACAGCGCGCAAACACAACTGCGTGGTGTACACAGAGCATCACACAGGTGCGTAATTAGTCGCCTACGCAGAAGGTTCCTAGGGGCTTCCCCAGTCATTCTGATTCTACAAAGCATGAAGCTGATATAGATTTTCCCATGAGAGACAGTTTTTCATTTTCGCGCTGAACTTTTATTATGTTTTGCAGAGGATATCGTCACGGTGCTCGTGGTCAGCATGAGCGTTGCTTCGCCCCTGTTTGAGAAACTGTGATTGGTGTGGAAAATAATAGAAAAATGAAAAGCCAAAGCATTCTGGCGTGGTACAACGGCTGGAAAGTATACCTTGGCGCCGTGCTGCTTTGCATGAGTTCCCGACAACAGCCGCAATCCAAATCGTCGAAAGTCATTTTGCCGGTTTCTTTTGTTATCTCTTTTCATTAAGCAAACTCCAGCTATCAGTTTTTCACGTGTTGTTTCTGGAATTCAGAAGTTAGTTTTCGGGCATCAGTAACGCCAGCAAGTATGTTCAATGAATGACACCCCAGACGTCGTTGCAAAGACGTGATATCGTTCGGGCACCCCGACAAGTTCTTCCACAAAGCGATTCGGATACTACTCAGAATGCTGTGAAGTGTTATAATATTTATGCTGCCAGAGCCCCACAAAAAAGTATTAACCTTCAAAGACACTTTTTTCAGACTTTTTTTTTTCAACAAACCGGACGTGACTGTTTCTTTCTGTCTGCATATGATATCACCGTAAGCAGCTTACAAAGAATTTAGGATGCCATTTGTTAGCACTCTGATCGACATCTTTGCCACGTTCATTTCTATCATCATCTTAAGAGCAGTATAGCTTGAAGAGACAATGAAAGGACAATGAAAGAAGAAAGGATTGGCTGCACAAAGGCAAGAAAAATAGGCAATGATCAAAAAGCTACAAACCTATATACGTGTGTAGCAAGTCTAACAAATAACCTGATATCACATTCTACTACACCATTTCTGTCAGTGTGCTCTTAACATTCATCACTTCGCCAGTGTGACGTACCTTCTTATCGGTCAGGCCTCCGCAAAAGTGGTAGAAGGGTGCCAGCTAAGCAAGATGTCCAGAGTATTCGGCGTGTTCTTTGGGCTACCGAAGGCAAAGCGTGCGCTGCAGCATGCCTTTCTCATTGTATTTTCATTAATGGCTGTTTCGTTAGCTGCCGCAATGTACGCCACCATCACGGTTGCCATTAGGCAAGCACTTCGTTCCTTCACGAAGGATTGCCGCCTACCTCGCTGATGAAGATACTTAGTTTCCCTTCGTCCGAGAGTGGCAGTACTCGCTAACGGCTGCCGTGTTTGTTCCGTTCTTTGTATGCACTGTTGCTTCTTGTAACGCTTTCACTGTCGCTTGGAGCGTTCAGTAATTGCTTTCACACCTAATCCCACTACTTTTCCTCTCCGCCAGCGCTCGGCAAATACCATGCTGTCTTCTCTTTTTTCCTTCGGCGCTGACCGTCCAAGAGTCATTGCCGACAACTTTGGCGAGGCTGGATTCACTTTCAGCAAGCATTCCTCTCCTCCTCCTCTTTCCCTCCCTCTTTGATTGTACCTGTTCTCCTTGAAAAGCGGGCAGGCGTTTTTCTCTTTCATACGCTGCCCGTGAAGCTGTTGTGCTTTAACAGTTGGCAAACTGCTCCTTACATTTTTTTTATAAGCTTAGACAGTATTTCTAGCCTGCTGCTTGGGAAAACTTTAGGCCTACACCTAGAATAGCTTCGGTGCTATTACATAACTCGAAATAATCTGTTGTGCCGGACGCTATAAACCTTCAATCGAATCGGTTTCTCTGGTAGAACAGCCCAACGCTCAACCGTTGCGCCATAGCATAGCGGGTGCGGCGAAGAGTATACCTTTTCAGCGTGAGCACTTACAGGCGCGGAGTTCATTTTAGAGGTGACGGTAAAGATAACGGACTATCTGCGCATTTCAAGGTCGCGTCACTAGATGGCGCAGCGTATTCAGATGAAAGCACGAGAGAGGAGCCAGGATGCATGCAGTACAGGATGCAGTACAGTTAGGGTGGTCGTGTAGCTTAGGTAGGGCGTAAGTGTTGGTGGTATGGCCTGAGGGGTGCAAATGAACTTCTCTCGCTCCACTGATGACACCCATTGTGAAGGGTGAGGGGGAGATACCCGGCATAAAAGTGAGAAATCATACACGAGAATAAAGTTCGTAGAGAAGGAATATCCTTTCCGCTTTGTGAGTAAGAATGGTTCATGTTATGTATCAGCAAGAAAAACGAAAAGAAAGGAAGGCGCTGAAAGAAAGGTGCATTTCTTCTAAGCTATCGCTAGCATTGTTATCGTTGATACTTTTTCCAGTTATTTCTGGCTTTTTCTTGGACAGATATCTGCTGTCCACTTTGTCGCCATTACTGTTTCTGCGATTTCTGGATTCTGCACCATCGAAACACACTTTAATTTATTGTTTTCTTGCTCTTTTTTGTTTTTACTTTTGTCGTGACTCTTCTCGACTCGGTCACTTTCACACCGTGCGATGTCCAATCGCTTCTCAGTGCTTTCTAGAGACGCGGTGGACATCAAGTCGTGCCGATATTAGATTTCGCGCTTCTGATCTTCATCGTTGCAACCTCCTATATGTCACTTCAGTTGGCTGCCTGCAGGCAGTGGACGCCTCTCTCGGCTAAGCTCCTTGCCTTCTCCATTTTCCTTCTTTCCCTCTCACTGTGTTCTTTCCAGCCCATTTCCGCTGGCTGTGCACTTTTCTTTCTTGATTCCACCAGGATGCTTTCATCTCGTTCTGGTCATTATTTTGGGCCCCGTGTCGTCTTTCAAAGGTAGAGTCATTTGGAAAATAAGGGAAACAGATTCGACCATTGTAAACCGTGCACTGGGTATAACAGAAAATTGGATATCTCTTTTGAATCGAAGAAAAAAAAAAACTCACAAGTGTCCCCTACACGAAGACGACTCGAACGTGAAGGCCATCTTCTTGCTTCTTCTCAGTCGATGTATCGATTCTCTCTCACCCCCCCCCCCCCCCACCCAAAATATCTTTGAACATAACGTGATGTTGCTTTTCCTCCAGGCTGTCAGCCACTGATCGATTGATTGAAATAACTTCATTCCAATATACTTAACACCTGATGTTGCATTGCGTCCGTGATTGGCCCACCTTTGACCAAACAATGACGTTGTCTGATGACGTCACAAATTCGGGGGGGGGCTGTGACAATGTGATGAACGTCATATAGTTGCATCATCACGTGATGGCAATTTTTTGCATAACTCGTATTTACGCCAATAGTCGAGTTTTGCGTTTTGGAGATGCATCCAAGGCAATCGTATTAGAAAAAAAAAACTGAGAAACAGTGCAGCTTTAGGGCTCGAGACCGCAAACTTTTGTAATGATAAACGGGAGGCATTCTGCGTTTTGGACGTTTTAGGTAAAGTACTGCGCATAGCTCTATAGGTCGATAACAAAATGTAGAGAACGAGCGCGAGAACCAACAAATTGGTAAAAAAATGTGTACAGTTGGGAAAAACACTTTGCGTAAGCGAGTACAGTCAGTGTTTTTTATCTCTATCGAATAACCTAATTATAAAAACGTGATGCGTACTGTGGCACTGAACTCTTTTTTTTTTTTTGATGCTGTCGGCTGCAAAGCGGGCTGCGTCAGACGACGTGAAGAAAAGTGGAATAGAGTTGCAACGACAATCTCAACTCAGTGGTAGAAACGGCGTATGCGAGCGTTTTAGTTTGTGGCAGAAGCAGTAGAGCATGAGCACTGGTCTTAGAGTGTAAGAGAAATATCGCGCATTCATGCTTTCCCAAGGCGCATTTCGCAATGGACAAATGGGAAGCCAAGGAAACAATGAGAAGCTGCATGCGATGAAAAAACGTCTCTACTGGTTAAAGATGTATCGAGGACCAGACAACAAGAACGACAATCCGTGTAACGCGAAATGTCAGCCTGCGTTTTGTCAGATGTAGAAGTTGTTACCTTGTTGCGTATACCGCTTAGAAGACGAAGGTTGAGAATAAAAAGAAGCACATGAACACTGTTAACAATGCGTAGATAAATTGGCTTAAGGAAAATATACAAGACCACACTAATGCCGTCGTGTGTGTGTGTGTGTGTGTGTGTGTGTGTATAATCTGTGAGTGCGAACAATTAACTGTTCGTAGTACACGTTTTATGTATGAAATCGCGCACTAGCCGAAAAATGAAGGTCACCGCACGAGTAATAAATTTTGTAGCAAATTTAATGATGCTGCATTTAACTGGGCCATCAAAGTATTTTCTCAACAGTCTTATAGGTGCAGCATGACAGTCTATGGGTAGCATAACCTTCGATGCTGCTAATTCTTCCTGTGCGTATTACAGAGCAACATCAATCGCAGCTACTTCCGCCGTTGTTTATGAGGATGGCTGTGGTATGCGAAACAATCGTTGTATGTTAGATATTTGTGCTTGTTGGTATTCAGAGCGATGAAGAGGCCGATCACCTCGCCTCAATTTGGGCCCAAAACGAGTGTGACTGCCAAGAAATTTCTTGCCTGTTTGGCAACTCTCGTATGCTGATCTGCCGGCATCTTCTAAAGCGGAACCTCGATCAGCGTGTAGCAAGTGGATTGTTCCTTTCTCGTATTCCCGGTCGTGGATTGCCATACTCGAGACAGAACTCCATTATATAAGCTAATACTCTTGCTACACGGGCACGCTAACCTCAATTACGACAAACCCCAGTTAACGTTGATATAGTTTATCGCGAAACTGAGTTCCACGTGACTTGCTTCACTACCGAAACTAACGATAAGCTTTCGCGTGAAGCAAATCACGTTACGCTAAGTTTGGCGATTAAATGTGTGAGCGTTTACTAAGGTTCGTTTTTTTGTTGATTTTATATATAAAGAGATGTTAGCGCACAAGTACGGTGCCGGCTACTCCTCAGCCCTTGTGTGAATGTTGAACACATATCTTAAAGAAAAACATAAGGAGCAGTGCATGGAAAATCGAACAACCGTGCACACATACGCAAAAACACATTCATTCATTCATTCATTCATTCATTCATTCATTCATTCATTCATTCATTCATTCATTCAATCATTCATTCATTGAATTCGAAATTACGCTAGCATTATATAGAAGCGAGGTTCGTCGTAAGGGACGTTAGCGTGCTCGTGTACCAAGAATATAGGAGTTCGTTCTGTATCAGTGCACGAACAGTTATATCGTTAAGCAGCTGCGGACATTTCACTGTGTTCGTCTTGCGGCTTCGGTGGTACACTAGAGATCATCGATTTATAGTGTCGCACATTAGCTGCGCAGCGAGCATTGCTCACGAAGGGATCTGGACTTATTGGACTGAAGCGCACGATCCTTGACGCTTATAAGTTTCCGAGAGGATGTGCTACTAGGCGTGACCAGGCCCATCTAGCCCTGCCAACTTACTCGAGAAAACGAATTTAGCCTCGCGTTTATTTTCCATCTGACTACTTATTTGCGTTTACATCTGTGTCATCTCTTTTGTGTTTTTATTTTTTCTTCTTTCTTTCTTCAGATCTTTGTTTCGTTTATTGTGTCCCCTTCCAGTTGGAGCAGGAGGCGTGTGCCTCTCTTGGTGGCAGTTTCCAGCTGTTTCCTTCTTATGTCCTCCGTGTGTTTGTGTTTTCTTTCTATAGGAACCGAATAAATAAGTAAATGTAGCCCACTGAAAAGCTTTTGCTAGTCTGCGTTCTCAGCGTAAAGGAGTTAATGATCTATACAGCCAGCCATACCCAACATATCACGTAGAAAACCAAAGAAAGAAATAAAACATAATGAACCTCTAAAAGAATAATACCGCCTTTTTTACCCATCGAATTATTAGGGTAATGGTCTATCTACTAAATAAAGCGAATTTCCTTTCTTACTCCCTTTTTATTTCCTCATTTGCATTTCGCGCTGCCATAAAGATGTAGAAAACCTAAACTGAAACGTTGTTTGCAGATACGTCCGAGACACTTCACATACGAAAGGATGTTGAGCGCAGCCGTTTGCATAAAGGTCTGAACTTCGTTTTTACGTTGCTGTTGATAATTTATTGAAACCACTATTTCGTTTGCCACTGCACTATAGATACTGCAGTCGCCTGCCTTAAAGAAAGGCAGCGACTGCATTTTCAGTGTTCGGTACTATCAACCTTGTCCCGAAAACGTTTCTTTCTCAATATCCCCTTCAAGCATTTTCCAACACTAACTGCCTGCTGAATTAATATTGTGAAGTCCTATAGGAGGCGATGCGTTTTCTGTAGCTCATTAACTACGTCGCCAAGAATATTTGCCGCACTGCCTCGTGTGAGGCGGTTCGAGTGATGCAGAATATCCAATTAAACTAATGGCGCGTGGCCAGCAGGAGCACTTTGTACCGAAGGAAGAGTGCTTTCGCAATGGATCGTGTTAATCTCGAACAGCGCCAACATACATGCTGTGAGAAAGCACTTTAGTGAAGTTGATACCGAGTGCGATGTTTGCAGCGACAAATCTATATAGGCGGCGGTTTTGCACGGTACTGCGACGGAGGCTGGTGTGCCGTCTTAAAGAAAATTTACATGTCTCTACTAGTTGCTAGGGCTCTGCTGAGCTGTGCGAGTCCTTATAGTTCACAGATTCTTTTTGACTCGTAGAAGCAGGAATAAAAATATCCGTCAGTCAGCCGAAGTATTATTATTATTATTATTATTATTATTATTATTATTATTATTATTATTATTATTATTATTATTATTATTATTATTATTATTATTATTATTATTATTATTACTTTGTTTAGACACGCCAAAACACACTAAACAGCTCAAATAGGGAAAGAACAGGTTGACAATTACCACCGGCTCTTCCGAGAAAGGAAAACATAGAGAAAAAAGGAAATAGGAGAAAAGAATACAAGTAGCGCAGACAGGGGCACAAATAAGGAGTCGCACGTTAAAGAAATGTTTATAAACGCAAGGACAATTTCAACAAGTAGGTAGATACGTGCGGTCGTTGTGGGCCATCGTGGTGCCCCGAGCACTCTAGTAATAGGTGTGCCAATGTATCTGGAACGTTTCATATAAAGGAACATAAAAATCTTGAAACCTTCTTGAAGTGTTTCCTTGAAATTTTCTCGTGGTCGGTTATTGGTCGCGAAAAGAGAATGTGCGGAAAGAAACCCAATTTTGTTCCCGTATCTCTCGGTAGAACTGCTGTTTACGTTTTGTTTAACCCCTGATATTCTTCGCTTAACCTCTACTAAACATTAGCTGAGGTTCTGCCGCAATGACCGCAAGCAGCACTGTCAAAATGAAACTATAGAGCACGTTCTCTGTCACTGCCCTCGTTACAGCGTGCAAAGACGGCAACTAGCTGCTGCGTTAGCTCGCCTTGACGACAGACCTTTGTCTGAACAATCAGTGCTGGAAAGACGACATGATTTGTGTGCTCACAGAAAATCAGTGAATGCCTTACTGAACTTTTTGCGTGGCAGCGGCCTATTGTATAGACTGTATCACCCCAGCTCCCCCCCCCCTTTTTTTTTCTTTCGCGCGCGTCTATATCCCTCTTCGCTTTCTTTCCAATCTTTCTTCCCCATTCCCCCTTCCCCTAGTGCAGGGTAGCAAACCGGATGCTCCATTTTCTGGTTAACCTCCCTGCCTTTCCCTCATTTTATTCTCTCTCTCTCTAGCTGAGGTTCTCACTAATATACATTCGCGATGAAAATGATTAAAAAAACATACAACAGTTCCTACAGAAGATTTAGGGCAGCGTTTATTAACCACTATTGTGGTCGCTGTGACTTCGGTTGTTCGAATGGTTCAGTTTAATTAACGTAGTTTCACAACACCGGTTGGTATCTAGTAAGCGTAAACCCATAAAAAAAGGAGATTATGAGAAAACGGCAAATGGTAAGTCTACTAAATTGGTACATGCTATATATAACACACGTTACACAGTTAGTGTGTGGGGAAAGAAAACAACTTTGCTGAAAAAATAACAAGAAATTTGCGAAAGTTTAAAGCGGAGGTCGTGAGATTCTTGGTGGAAGGCAGGCACGGTGCTTATGAGTCGAAGAATATACATTAGTGCCAGAAGAACAGCAATTATTTGGGGTTAATCTATTCTCCTCTATCTGTGCCTTTTCGTTTTCTCGCCTCGTAGCCGCGCCTGATACAGGCGTGAATTGTGACCTGCAGCTAGTGAGACTGCCCAGCCTGTTGCCGAGCCTTAGTAAAAAAAGTGGAGCTCTCGTTTTTTCGAGCGCTACAGTCGCTGACGTCGACGTTCGAGTTAAAGCTCGTTTGCGGTGGTGTGGCCCATTATAACGTGAACTAATTAAGTACACGCCGCTCCGAGCGCTATCCGTAGCGGCGCGTTTGCTTGCACGAGTTGTCAGAACTTATTCGTAGAAATCTGTCTATTTTGTTATAATTCTGAGCGTTGCATCTTAAAGGTATGAAGGCACAAGCCTACGTTTTTCGTACAATGGGTTTGAAATGTTCGCTAATCGGGAAAAGCAGCGAAAAAAATGTTTAGATAGTGTAGTGCAAATTTTTTATTTTTTTATTTTTGCGGGCCATGACAGAGCAAACACTATGATGCGTGCTATCTTGAACGCACTTTTCCTTATTTAAAAAAAAACAGGTAATTTGGTATGACGTCCTAATAAATGAAGCCGTATGATAAATTTTGAGATCAATCTAGAAGCGCCACAGCGTTATAACAGGAACTTTTGCTGTGTTATACCAAAGGTGAACGATTCTCGCTGTATAGAACTGCTGAATTACCCCCAAAAAACCTGTAAAAAGATTATAGAGAGGGTGTGCAAGCATACACGTATTTAACCTGATGTTATTGCCTTTTTTGTGCGCTTGGCACTACGCGCCAGGTTTCCCAAGGGCGTCTAATAACCTCATGTTGAAAAGTTAAAAATAACAGATAGGATAAGAAAAAAAGAAATAGTTTCCACGAAATTGGTACATACTGTGTCCCATACTGTATATAACACACACACACACACACACACACACACACACACACACACACACACACACACACACACACACACACACACACACACACACACGCACACGCACACGCACACACACACACACACACACACACACGCGCGCACACGCACGTACACGCACACGCACACACAGTACGAAGGAGGAATCATAATTAAAAAAACAGATATTTTGTCCGATGCGTCTTGCAACTCTCGCTGCGCAGCACGACAGCGCACTTTTTCGTTCGTGCTTGGGGCGTCACTGCAGATTTGACCAGATTGTTAAAAAAAAAGGCATCATCGTTTGGTTTTTAAAATTGAATTCTGCGGTTTGGACGCCGTGCCATCTGTCTCGGGGAGTGAGGCTTCTTCGGTGACGCAGTTTGTTTCTTTCTCACTTTCTTCTTTATCTAACTTTACGGCTCTTCCCATTTGCTATCTGCGTTCAGCCATCTAGGTCTTTTTCTATGACATACTTTCTCCGATGGCAACGAGTGGCTGCTGGTCTTTTTCGTGCGGTCTCTTCCGAACGTCGTTACACTCATCAGATTGGAGAGCGGCTTTTGGCTGCCCACTTTCTGAGTTTTTTGTTTCCTTTTTCTTCTATTCAAACACGGTCTTCTCAAAGCGGATTGCTTCTGGTGACCCAGTACTTTCTCACGCGCAATCGTTCTCTCGTTCCGATTCGGTGCGAGCGTCTTTAACGCCTCTGGAGAATGTACGACTTGACGATGAAGAGGCTCGCTTTGGTCGCCCTTGTCACGCGTCGTCTACGAGGCTCGAACGTATGTGGCCCCAGGGACGGCGCCTGCACGGTCGGTTCCGGTCTAAGCACTGACCGCCTGTCGCCGAGTGCGTCGTTCTTCACGCGATATCTCGTTCCCCGCGCCCTGTGGGTCCATTCGCCGAGGACGAGCAGTGCTTCGTCGAGGCACGCGGTTCGGGCTCTGCTCCCGGCTATGCGCGGCTAGTGCTTTGCCTCCGCTTGGCTTATAGCTGAGCTTGTTAGAGAGAAGAGGCAGATGCAAGGGACGATTTTACTATAATTCACCATTACGACCATCGTTCTCCCTGTGCTTGTGTTAGCTGGGACAGCTGTAGCTTTTCTTGCTTTACTGTGAGGCACGGCCCCTGCCGCCCTCTGGTGGTCGACAACAGCAAATAATGGCCGAACGACTACCGAGAATGCGCCTCGGCAGCCTCGGCCGCTCGGCGTAAGCGCCGTTGGAAGGAGACCTGGTAGATTACGCTGGGAAGAGTAACGACATCACGACTCCCATATGTGCAGTTTTATTGAACTGGCTGTGAGCGCCGATGCCGCATTTCCGAAGAAACGTGCTGCGTTGTATTGCCCCGATAATGAACTTTTACAGCGTGGTGGCGTCGTCAAGCTGTTACTGTGGCCTGAAAAGAAACGTGATCTCGTAACCAGGGAGACATTGTATCGAGGGTAAGGCCGACACACTATGCCCTTTGCTTTGTTCAACATTCATCGGTTTTGCTTATTCATGACTTCTGGTCGGTCATTTAGTAAGCTTTGCAATATATATAACGTAAGAATGAAGCATGTCATCTTAATCGTAAAACAAAACAAACAAACACTAAACAATTTTCATGTAAGCGGCAAATTGCGCAGCTAGAGTGAGGGACACTGCTGAAAAGATACACGAAAATGCACTTTCACCTAAAGTTGTTGCACACGAGTAGTTCTTGCAGCAAGTCCGTCCCAATAATTGCTACACAAATTAGCCTCGTGGCCGCGTTTAGAGTCGCTAAGAGCTCTTCGATGCGATTTCTATCAGCGGCTTACACAGTTGTGAAGCTGAGAAAGGAATGCGCCATGAATAATTGACCGTTCTTAAGGCCATTGTAGCGGCATTATTGTTGATCATGTTGGAAGCTAATCACGATGCAGTGGAGTCAGCACTCTGGTCGTTGCGTTTACTGCTCCTATAGGTGCCTGAGCTTTCGCCATCACTCCCCACTCACAGCCGGCATAGGCAACTACGAAGACTCGAATAATCGTTTGCCAGTAACACGGCATGGAATGCGTTCATCGCAGCATGTTTTATTCGCATTCGTAATTGAACCAATCGGTAACCCGCTTCGCAACGCAGGTTCTTTCAGGCTGGTGTCCCTATAATTTTGCAAAATTACGACTCGTGCCCTGCAGAGCCCACCGCGATAGTGAATGGCTCTCTGGATACGTCATGAAAATACACTGAGCCACGTCATCCTGGATGTGAACTTGTAGATATTTTATGCAAAAGCCTTCCCGCCCCCCCCCCCAGAACGAACACAACTTGTTATAATGAAGTTCTTGATGTAATTTTTGTCGGAGAATTCGCTGACGCAGTAGACTTCTTGCCTTGTACTTCCTGCGTTATGGTTTGTAGAAGTGCGATGGTCAAATGAATGACCAAAATGGTTCACAAGATGCTGCTCTGCTGTGGTAAAGAGTTCATGGGTCAGACGGGTTCATGCTTCTAAATAGGAGCACGAAAGCACGTTTTGAATTTGAGGAATAAACCAGCCAGACATCTTGCTGATCACTGCAACGACTGTAAATGCACACCGTATTTTGAGTGTGCCACGTTTATCAAGCGGGCAAAAAAGAAGAACCTAAAAGAAGAGTGTTAGAGGTCGCCCACATTATCAGATTAGGTATCAACCACGCAAGTGCTCTAAGTTTGTACATATCTGACAAGGAAATGCTGTTTCTGTTCGGTCATCTGTGATTTCGTGTTCGAGTGTTGATATCATGAGCACAGTTATAAAACTGGCTTCGTGCTTTTCAACAAATTCAGTTGGAAGTCAATGAAAGTCTGCGTTTCTTTTTGCATTTTTCTTCCTCGTTCCTTAGCGTTGCAGGTACTCAGTATATATATAAAAAAATTTGTTGTAAGTGCCCATTTCTAAACAGCCCAGCCAGGTGAAAGCTTCTCTCGTAGGCTAAATTTCATCATATAGTCACTTTCATCAAATACTCTGCGCTTTGAAGACCACAGTCTCTGCCCCGCCCGCCGTGGTGGTCTACTGGATAAGGTACTCGGCTGCTGACCCGCAGGTCAAGGGATTGAATCCCGACTGCGGCGGCTGCATTTTCGTTGGAGGTGGAAATGATGAGGCCCATGTGCTCAGATTTGCGTGCACGTTAAGAACCCCAGTTGGTCAAAACTTCAGGAGCCCTCCACTACGGCGTCTCTCATCATTGGTGGTTTTGGGACGTTAAACCCGACTTATCAATCAAAATCAAGAACACCGTCTCTCACGAACTCCATCATGAAAGATTGCAATTTGAGTTGGGCATAACAAACCTTTTTAAGAAGGTGAAGGGCCGCCATCCTTGGTGCAGTAGTCGTGTCGGCGACTACACCAAAGATGCATTCAATAAATGTCTGCGTGTAACACGGGGAGGACACAAAATCCGTACATGTTTCTAGTCGACGCTGTTCCATCACCGATCTCGATGGCTGCATGTGGCTGGCGCTCATCGCGAGTGCATGTAAGGGGGCCGGCTTTATGGATATCGCACAAATAGCCACGCTCGAAAAGCGATAGGAAAAAAAAAGAAAGTTCAAAAAAAAAAAAAAAAGAGCACAGTGGCCTAGCCCCTGCGTCTTCGTCTCGGGAGACGGTCTCTATTCTTCCGGCTATCACAGAGAACTATCGGGGCAGCCCAGCAGCACGCGGTAATGGCCGCCGCATCCAGGACACTTTATCCGCTGCGGTCATTGATGGGTTTTCTTTTACATCGTTTTCGTTTTATCTCCACTATCGGCTCGGAGAGTGGTGCGGCGTTGGCACACTAACGGCAGCCACTCCCCGCCATCGTCGTGTCAGCGTGGATAATGGAGCGACCAGGCCGTGTCGAGTCATTTACAGCCGCCTCTCCGTTACTCATTCGTGCGACGTTTCTCTCTCTCTCTCTCTTCCTTCTTTTCCCCGGCGGTTTCCGTTATCGGCCCTGATTTGTAAGCGACTGATCGCCGCGACTCAACGCTGATGTCCGTGAGTTCCTCTTTGGCGGGCCAAACGCCATGATCTCGAGAACCGTAGCTTACTTTTCTTGTCTGCCCAGTTTCCTCACAACTTCCGAACACGAAAAGGAGGCTTTTCTGCGCATCCGAAAACATTGAAGAAAAGACCGCTTTTGTGACTTTGTAGCAGTGAGGAGAAGCTCGGGAGTGTTGAGATGTTGTAGAAGCGAGTTTCGGGATCTTGCAGATGATATAATAGGGAGAGAGAGAAAGGTACAAAGGTAAGATAACCAGCGAAAATCTCCAGTTTGCTACATTGTAATTCTAAAAGGAAAAGGTGGCACTCTAACGTGAAGAATTTTATGTAACGACGCTACAAATGGTGTAAAACTTCAGTGCTATTGAGATATTAAAAGCTAAAAAAACATGATGCATCACAAAATACCTGAAGAATGGACACTTCAATCAAGCTAAACTGACTAAATGTCTTTAATCGGCCGTGCAAAAAACGAGGACACAGGGCAAAGATGAACGCACGACAATACGTCGTTGCGTGTTTCATCCTGCTTTGTGTCCTGGTTTAATTCGCTGTTCATTCAAGATGAAAGCGCTTGCAAGCAACGCGTTGAGAGCTTACTGTCACGCTGTCACTTGGTCGGTGTGGTTGTGATGTGGAAGCAGCTGGGGTCAACCAGGCCTACATGGCCGGAAACTTTTCCGCCTGAGCATCTGTTGAATTGTAGGTGTATACAACCGCAGTTTGCTAAAGAGCGAAAGAGAGAGAGAGAGAAAGCAGGGAAGTTAACAAAGCTTGGCTTGGTTGGCTACCCTACCACCTTGCGAAGGTGTTTTCATACACACCAGGCATGTGAAAACACCATTTTGCATGAACGACCTGCGGTGACGAGGAGGAACGTGAAACGAATTTCAGTGGGGCATTTCTGCGAGACACTGGAGGGTTCAACATCGTGACACCTTTGCTCACGAATGAGAAAATTTGGTTACAACGAGGAATTGGTACGGCACGCACCTGTGCTTGAGGAGTCCACCTGTTTGATGTGCACATTACATTAAAAGATGTTCCAGAGATGTCGTAGAAAAGCGGCAGCTTGTATTCATGCAAGTATTGTAGCATGCAGCGACAAAGTCAACTCTTGAACTTTTTTGTTGAGATGAAGCGCATTGTTTGCTGGCCAGTGTATCCTCGTCAGAATTTCTATATCAAGTATTTGAGAGGAATTAACGAAATTTACGTTACGGTTCTATTTCATATCCACCGTTTTGTTACAACCGGCCTTACCGTGGCCAAGCCTTCATATTGCTTTCGCGATTATTAAGGAACGCAAAAATTAAGTGGCCAGCAATTAAGTTAATGAATCTGATTATTCGTCAGCCTCCCTTTTTCATTAAAAGGCTATGCGCGGGTAACTGTCACTCAACGTCAACTTGTGCACCAGAGGACACGGCGTTGTACAGGCACGGTTGAAAATCGAAACCACCGGAACGAGCGAAGAGCGGCGAAGCGGGGACAAAGCTCAGAACCGTGCTTCGGCCGGGCTTGTAAACACGGGCCGTTAAATCCACCACACGAAACTCTGTCTTGGCGGAGAGCTTGTTTTCATTTTCGCTGCTTATGTCCATTAATTATACGTCACAGATGACGCTGAACAATTCGGGAGATGTTATTTCACGCAGCAGGAGCCGAGAGAGAGCGGAGAGAGGGTTTGGTTTTGCAGTGTAGTGAGATGTCGAAGCATAGTTGTTTTTTTTAGTTCTGATGTTTATCCAACGTTCGCTTATCGTTGATTTTGCCTTCGTGATGATTTATCGACAGAGCTAGGAAAAGGTCAGCGCATTCAAAGCGCTGGAGTGCTTTTTCTCTTTCCTTTATCTTGAAGTGGTGTACTGAACAAAGAAAAATTGACAGTGGTTACTTAATACATTTCGGAAAGGCTGCATATTCAATGAAGGCGAAAATGTCGTAGGCCCGTGTGCTCAGATTTTTGTTGACATTAAAGAACCCCAGGTGGTGGAAATTTCCGGAGCCCTCTACCAACGTCTCTCATAACCATATGGTGGTTTGGGACGTTAAACCCCACACATCAATCACTTAATACATTTCGTCATCTTATACTAATTCGCTGGAAAATTTTTCACTGCAGCCACGTATTGTCAGTATCATAAGAAATTATAATTATGTATTGTATAAATAAGAAAAACACAACTATTTTCTTCTAAGTCCTGTTAAACCTCAAATATGGCGCGGAAAGATGCCTGATATCTATAGAGTAAGACGGCTGCCTTCCAGCCTAAATGCCACGTCACCTTTTGGCGCCTAATGCCGGTCAGCATCTATTGCGGTTTACAGATGTAATAGCACGTGTTTCGCTCTATACGAAAGTATATACCATCGTCTGGTATAAACGTTTATAGTAATTCGTATAGCAAAAGCATTAAACTCCTTCGTGGAAATAGCCAGCTAGAACCCGACCACAGTCGCCGGACATCATAAATTGGCACTTCCCGACACTATCCACGAAGGCGTATACACGCAGGACACTGTATTCAATGGAAGCTTCTTCCATGAGCGATGCTCCCTCGAATCAAACCCCCAAAAGCGGCCGTTTCTAGACCACTACTATCAATGTGCCGCCGTTGAATAGAATTTTCTTTGACATGGGCGGCTTACCAGCCTGAATACAAATAACACCCATGGACAGTGCTCGCCTGCGCACATCTTCGCGCGGCGGCCGTGCTATTACATTCTCGCAGGAAAGCAGCGTGCCCTCATTGTTGAGCGTGTTATAAACGACTGCGACCCTCTCAGAGCGTGCGGCGCAGTGCACACCGGCTGCAGCTCGCTGCGCTGCGAGCGGGAAGGCGCGTTCAAATTGAAGCCTATACGGCCAGAGAAGAGCACAAAGGGAGCACCACTGTAATGGCTGGTTTGCCGGCGTGCGCCGCTTCGTGGCAATTATTTCAGGATACCTGGGCGTGCTTCAACGTCAGTGCATCGGCGGCGGGCCGACCTCGTGCCGTGCGGCACAGCTTCGTTGAGAGTGCGAGCGCACGCTGACCGATATAAGAAGGATCCAAAGGGTGCAAGCTATCGAGTATCGGAAGCTATTAATGAACGGGCCCTTGTTTGGGCTTCTATTTCGGGTCACTTTGTTGTCCTCGTTGCCAGGTCTGTCTAAAAACGTAGACATATACTAAGGCCTAATTCACGGAGCGTTCCGTTGGTTAATGCTTAGGCCTGCGTTGGCCGTTTGTAAACTCAGCATCGGGAATCGGCAAGAGTTTTTCCTTATGAATACCTCTACAGCGCAAGATTTTTAAAGTTATTTTTTCAAAGTAAAATATACATGGCGACTCACTTTTCTTTGTTTGCACTGCTGTCTATCGATTTTCTGGCTGCCAGAAGCTAGCCGTAAGCGCCGAAACACTATTGAAAATTTGTAAGCAGCAATTCTCGTTCATATTTTAAGGATCAGGTGCACATGTAGAGCACTTTTACACCACTGGTACAATTATGACACTCTTGATGTGCCATTCAGTTTAATATTTTTTTCTTTTTTTACTCTTCTTTCACGTGTATATAGCAAAACTTCTTTGTTAACACCTCACTTGCTTACATACGTCTTATTTTCTTATTCACTCGTCCATGCTGTTTCGTTGTATAGGTTTATACTGGGATCGACAAAACTCCTGTTGCTGCGTTAGAATCAGCAATATATTACAAAAAGTAATGAAAACCCTGCATGTGCACTATAGGATGCTAAATAGACAGAGAACGCGCAACTCTTGTTAGTGGAAACACACGCAAATATGTGTCATCACCACAATTTCTTTCAAGTCCTGTTCAACCTAAAAAATGGCGTGGAAAGGTGCCTGATATCTATAGAGTAAAACGGCTGCCTTCGAGCTTAAATGCCACGTCACCTTTCGGCGCCTAATGTCGGTCAACATCTATTGCGTTTTACAGATGTAATAGCACGTATTTCGCTCTATACGAAAGTATAGAGCGAAATGCGGAGGGAGAGAAACTTTTCTACGTGTACTCAGAAATGCTTGTTACGTTTGTTACGGCAAGGCCGCAATGGTTTCGTTATTGCGGCATAATAATATCTCGACGTGCTATTTCTTGTGCGTCGTATAGACGCTGTACGCGATTTAATCACGTATCAGTTGACCGGGAAGGGCTTTGTAAACACTTTTCACGTGCTTATTTAGTAATATAATGGCACAAATACGACGTCTTGGTAGAGTTTCCTTTAAGGAGGTTCATATTATTCGCGTTTTATTTTTTCGTATAGCGTAGACCGCCGTACCATAGTAGTTTGACGTACAATGTTGACATACATCTGTAGCTTTTTTTTATTGCCTGTGCTTTGTGTTGCCGAAACGAGAAACATTTTCCTCTCTATGCCTCTCTTTCACTTTGAGGAGAGAGCGTTCAAGACCCGCTATGCTACAAACAGCATTTCCATAAAGAACTGTAAAACTATAAAAAAGACACTGAGAAGAGAAAATGGGGCTTCAGGCGGAGATGACAGGCCTTCTTCGACTGGGGTGGAGGGAGAGTAAGCCAGTCGACACCAGGCGTGCTACTGAAAGCTTATTCCGGGAGTGCAGAAAACCCATATTCCTCGAGTCCCGCTTCCGTAACGTCATTTTCTCAGCTTGGGGTGTCTTTCACGAACGCTTTTGCCTGCCGCATCGGAATGAGAGACAGCGCTACATGCGACCATTGCGACAATGACGAAACAATTGAACATATTTTATGTCAGTGCCCCCAGTACAGCTCTCAGCGACAGTCCCTCTCAGCAGTGTTTGCTCGCCTCGACGACCAGCCATTTTCTGAGCAGTCAATCTTGGAATGTCGGAAAGATCGAGCCTCACGCCAGAAAGCAACGAAGGCGCTGATGAAGTTTCTGCGAGCGACCCGCCTCGTTGAACGATTGTGACACTACTGTGTGCGAGTGTGTGTGTGTGTGTTTGTGCTTCTCTTCCTCCCTTTCCCCTTTTTATTTTTTTCCCCTTACCCCTTCCCCAGTGCAGGGTAGCAAACCGGATATGTTTTCTGGTTAACCTCCCTGCCTTTCCGCATTAAATTTTCTCTCTCTTTTCTCTGCCGGCTCAAACGGGGTTCCGCACGAGCGCACTTGGAACGCAATGTTCTCACCGTGCACTTCACGGTTCTGCCTCGTTCTACCCTTATTGTTTATTGTATCGGGGAATTTAGCTATTTATATTAACCTCCTCACATTCACCTTCGACGTATTCTTTATTTACGTTTGAATAACACTCGAACTTTTTTGTTCACCGATGTGCGCTGAATTTGTCGCTGTGTTCCTGGCATGCTCGGGCGAACCCTTTATCCTCGAAAGTGCCGGAGCGTGGCCGTCTCCTTCGCTACATTTCGTGAAACAGTGGGTTTCGAGAGCATCCTCCTTCTTAACTGTTTCTATCTCTTTAATTCCGTTTCTCTATCCTAACGAGCACAGCCCTTTTTGAAGGTGTATCGCTGCGTCGTCTAGTGAAACAAACAGACTCGCTCTTTCCGCCTTATTCTTCTTCTGTCCCTTTGTGAGCACGCTATAAAACTCGTTCCCGGTGGCTTTCCGTACTTTCTCGGCGCAATGTTCCTACTTATGGCACGCTATTCGAAACTCCCTTTTGTGCGAATCGTTCCACTTATAGCTCTGCGCAACAAATTCATAACGAAAGTAGTCGCACGCTTTCTCGGTAGCTACTGCAGCACGCATAAGTGCATCCATTTTAGGTTTTCATGCTTCCTTGTGATTGTCGAGTAGAGACGTAATTCCGCATTGCTGTTCGCAGTCGCTTCTTCAGTTCAAGGGCTCTTATATAACGATGAAGGGTGCATTTAGTCTTCGTATTCAATATTCAAAGAGGAAAGCATTAGATGCCTCATTAGACGAAAAGTTTTATTGTCTGCGTTGCCGACACGTGGGCTGCGAAAAATGCGCCAGGTGTTATAGGCATCTCGCGTTGCCTAGCACCTGGCACAGCTCCGCCTAAAGCGGGGACGACATTGACTTGGCCGGAGCGCTCTGTCTTCATCCTCTTCTGAATCTTAGGCTTGACTATAACCCCACTCCTTCAATAATTTCCTGGTCACGAAACTCCGCCCGTCGTTTCATACAGGGACAGGAGCCGTCGCTAGGGTTACCGCGGTCAACGCGAGGGCATCAGTGCGCGCGCGCTGCTCTCGGCTGAATGTTCTGCCGCTTCAAGGCAATGCTTTATTTCGCACCGAATCACAGTAATTCAACTACCACTGATACTTACCTGACCAACAATGGGGCTGTTGGATACACGCGTGAAAAACTTATTTTCGCGCGTTTTTCTAAGGACATCAAGGCTGCGATGAATCCGTGTTGGACGCAGCAATATCCGCTGCACATGTTGTTCCATTGCGGTTCCCTATACCTCATGTAGTGGGGCACGAGAGCACTTATTCTGGCACACTACGTTTACTTAGACTTCTGACGCTGGACAAGCCTTGTGAACTTGAGGGTCCCACTGCAGTCGCTTGACTTTGGGACCCTCGTCTGCATACTACATTCTACGAATTTTGCATTTTGAATGAATGAATAAACTGAACTGAACTGAACTGAACTCACTAATTCGTAAAATGAAGTCTAACAGCGAGAGTTGAGCCAGTGCCAATTGCGACCGCCTACGGCGCGGTGCATGACCGCGCTAGTTCTACATTCCTGGGTTCGGAGCTTATAAAAGCTAAGCTCACTCTGCTGCCGCCTAATACACATAGATTTCGCAGCACTTGAAAATGGGAATGACGAAGTATTCTTAGGGTAACGAACATGGACAGCGTCAACACACGCTGATCTCTAGAATATATAGCCTAGCCTTAACTCTGAGCTTGCAACCACGTACTGTTTATTACCGACGTGCAAGTTCGACAACTATACATGTTACGTGGACAATATTGCACGAGCGAAAGTGTGTCGTACTTTACATTGTGCAGCGTAGCAAGCGCAATTTGTCATGGTGGCACTTTACGGAATTACAACGTGCGTTACTTTGACTGCTTATTGGGAAACTTCGTTTGCACCATTGTGATGCAACGAAATTATTGATGGTGACTGCTCACATGGTAGACTTGATCAAATGAGACACACAGTGCAGAGTTTCAGTGGTGGTCGCCCAGTGATGTTGCCCTCGAGTATTGTAGAAGGGCTCGTGTGGCTTTCTGGGCTGATCTTGTTCGAAGTCAGGACAGGGGCACAATACGTGGTCAAGGGTTGCCACACAGTTTCAGTTGTCACACTTGGATAAGTTAGCCATTGTGGTAACTGGATGAGTTGGCGAAGGCTACGCCGACCCACAAGCGACACAGCAGTGTAGCGTCACTTCGCGAAGTCTTTCATGACGGGTATAGTTGGAGTGATGAATCGGGGTTCTGTGTACGACCAGTGGAGTACAGTGGAGACCTACAATGCGTAAGAGTGGCATTATACTCGATGCGGCGAATTTATTTTGCAGCGTGGACCCTTGACAGCGTTAGGAGCAGTGGGTGCTCCGTTGTAGGCACATCGGGCAGCGTTGTAGGTGAGGTGGCAACCACTGATCTCACAGTAACCTGGCAGCCATTGGAAGATTATGTCAAGTTCTTGGCTACCATCAGTTGTTGTCCCAAATCAATGAAATTTTTCATAATTATCAAAAGCATCGAAAAATGAGGAGCTGCATACGTTCATTATACATTGTGGAGGCGAAGTGGGCTCTTTGATGCGGAAAATAATTAATTATGGTGTTGTGGGCACTTCGCAAAGCCATTGCAGACGGCATTTTCTGTCAGTTTGAAATGATCCGAGTGTTACGTGCACATGCGTGTGCTTTTTTGCGCTATGGTTGATGTATCGAACAAGAACGGAAGTCGAACCCGCAACTGAGAAGGCATTGCTGCGCACAGGGCCCGACCACGCTGTCGCGTTCTACTCTTCAAGACGAACCACCACCCAAGTTGTTTCCGTTTTTCTCTTTAGTTTGAATGTATCGAAGCGTGAAATGTACAGCAAAAATACACGAGCCTGCAAGACGGGGATTGCGTCTTGAATTTGCAAAACTATTTCTGGCGGACTGTTCCTCTTAAGTATGTGTAAGCTGTGGGTATAGAAAAAGTGGTTAACAATTCAGAGTACTCAGCACTCTACTATGGGAGAGCTGAAAATCATCCCGTACTTATCTTGTACCCTCGCACGCCATTGCGCAGCGCTGATAGTTATTGGCCACTGCCAAATAAGCTTATATGTCGGCAATAATGAGATGAACATTTGCACTATCCGATGACAATCCTGTGCTTGAAGTGTTAAAGGTAAGGAATATTATTTTGACATACTTCATTGCGGTCGTTCTTCAGCAAAGGAATCAATCTTCAAGACTTTTGAATAAAAAAAGAGTGCGTAGAATTGCCCTGCATGTGTGAAGCCGCCATGTTTTGTTTCTAAAATTGAAATGTGCCAATTTGACCTTTCCCACTCCAACAAGCTGTGGCGTACTTGTGGTGTCTTTCTGCCGTGCAAAACAAAACAATTCAAAACACTTTTGTCTATCTCGCGTGATTTCCGAGCGACTGTTACTCAGCGGCCAGTAACGGCATGCGCATAGGTGGGTGGCGTGTGTCGTTCCTGGTTCGAGAGTAGCGAGCGCGCAGTTTCTGAGAGAGAAAACGCAAGTAAGCCAGATTCTCGAGAATGATTCTTTTGAGCCGGAAAGGCTCCCCAGATAAGCAATATTTTATAAAAGAGGGGGAGGGAGGGTATTACGGAGTTCATCAATTGTTGCCATAAGCAAAGCGGCACTTCTGCCACGTGCATTCTGGTGTTTCTTCCACCTACAGAACGTGCTCGTGCTTCGATTGTTCGGATTGTCAGTTCAGTGGGAGCGATTGTTTCTCAGCTTTGAAGAGAAGACGAAAGCTCGCTGCGAATAGGCGTAGCATAATCACAATAATGTGACTGGGGAGGCCAAAGCAAGATAGATAGATAGCTAGCTAGCTAGCTAACTAGATAGATAGATAGATAGATAGATAGATAGATAGATAGATAGATAGATAGATATTGATTTAAAGGAGGCATATGAAAGCAATAACTATTAGTATTTTATATACTTTAGGAGCTCAGGAGCGCATACCGAGCGTTCCATGGAATAATATTTCATTATAGCTATAGGGCCACTATTATACTCTTTTGACCGTAAATGTCACTGCTTTTACGCAATACTGTCGTTCACATTGGTGCATTTTGAGTGTTTTTGTAATGTCATTAAAATACTAATGTTTTACTTGTATTTGATAAACTCGCCATGCTTGCGATTCAATACGATGCAATACAAAATAGTACAAGTTTATTTAGATAGCGGCTTTATTGTTATTAAGGCCATTGATTTATTGGTGCAGTAGCGCCTGTATAAAGCGTCAAAAAGTCTTACCAACACGCCTGTATACTGTTTCCTTTACAAATCACACAAAGGTGCATATATAAGCTTACCATCTCTTGAAAGGCCACAGAGTAGAATTAGCGACGTATGATGCCACCAACATCTCCTTGTACGGTGTATCCTCACGTTAATATAATATTAATAATTAAACCCTTAACTCACTGCTTGTGCTCAGAAAGGTATATTTGATATTAAAGTAGGCACCAAGAATGCACCCCAGCAATTCCACGCACCAATTTGGTCAGGCATCAGTTATCATTGACTTAGCGAATGAGAATCACTCATAATTTACTTGCTGAATTGAACTCCTTTCCCTTTCGCGCCTTCCAA
This sequence comes from Rhipicephalus microplus, assembly GCF_043290135.1. Classification (NCBI taxonomy): domain Eukaryota; kingdom Metazoa; phylum Arthropoda; class Arachnida; order Ixodida; family Ixodidae; genus Rhipicephalus; species Rhipicephalus microplus. The sequence goes on along the minus strand of NC_134703.1, from coordinate 4,435,890 downwards.
AATGACGTACTTTCTTTTTTGATTAAAGGAAGAGCAAGAGCACGAAACCAGGGTAAATGAGCGGGGGAGAAGCGACTTCTTAGAGAACCAAATAAATTGCAAACTTGTCTGCTAACTCACAAAGCTTCAAAAAATACAGGGGTGTGGGAGGGTTAGGACGAGCGGACGGGGAGAAATAGACGCACTCAGTTATATAGCAAACCGACGGCGGCGCGTCATTACTCTCCGAGATCGCGCCAGCGATGTCGTTTCCGGCCGGTAGGCGTCGAAAAGAGCTCTTCCTGATAAGCGACAGCCGCCAAGCCTTGGTGACATCGTTGAATAGCTCTGGGGTTCAGAGGGCAGCGAAACAGGAAACACAGAAGTGTGGCTACTGGCACAGCGTATTAATGACAGCGAAATGCGAGAGAAGAAAGTGGAGCTTCGGGCTCACTTAAGAAATGAAGAAGGAAAGAGATAAGAAAAAAAGGTAATATCTCTCTTGAAAAGTGTATAAAAAGCGCTGTATGCCAAGCAGTGTGGATGAGAAAAAAAATGACGTCGGAGGAGTGGAGAGGGGCAAGACGCATTGTCTGGGTGTTGAATTCTCCTCTTTCGGTGAAATTGATCTGCTACGCTGCCCCTGTCGCTGCTGTTCGCTCGTTATAGAAGAATAACGAGCCCCACCCGATTTGAAAAGGAGGCCTGACGTCGCGCTAATTAAAAGGGGACTCTGACTCGTACATATTTCATTGCGAATAAATCAGGCCCGTTCAAGACGGGCTGGATAAGCTGTCGCGTGGTGCAACCAAGTTATAAAGACGACGATTTGTCGACGTTGAAGGAGACGAAACGTTTAGCGTTTGGAGACGACGATTAGCCACTCTAAATGTGAGCTGATAAGTTTTGTTTCTCAGAAAAGAGAGAACACGAAAGAAATACTTATTGTTATGCGTTTAAGGCTTTCAGAGAATGATAGCACCACGTCGTATCTCTTTCCTAGTGTTGTCTTTTTGCGATAAGAGAAAGTTACTGTGAGCACGTGTCAATTAACCCGCATTTTTTTTTGCGCTGAATGCCTCGCGAGCATGTAGTGATATCCATGCTTTCTTATTTTTTATTGCAACATAGCTTTGCGCCGAAAGTGTGTCATGATATCATGTGTGATCTATGTGTGCCGTGAGTTGGTGTTGTGTATGAAGCGAAGCAGTGTCTTGTGCAATCAGTTATATATTCGGTGCTCTTTGCTGGTAGTGCCACTGTAGCGAAGAACGGCTTGCAGGAGGTAATGGGAGAGTTCCTATTGTAACCCCCAGCATTCATCCACTGAGTATTTGCTAGCCGATGATGAAGCATGCCTAATGTTTTAGCGTTTAGGTCAAAGTAAAACGTATACGTTAGATGCAGTGACGGCATAGTGATTAGAGCACCAGCCTCGAGTGCGAGAAGTCTGTGGTTCGAATCCTAGTGGCGGTGGTGCGCAATTTGCTACCGGATTAAAAAGGTTATCTCTGTGAGGATAGAATTACATTAAAGAGGGATGGTGTGTGGCTTCACCAGTGCAGTATCTGGCCACTAGCTTCCACATGGATGCGCCAATTAACCCTCGCCCCTCAGTCCTAGCGGCTGCGAAGCAACTGGCCACGGTGGCAGTCAGATCTGCGAAGAAGCAGGGGGTGCTGAAAATCTCTGGGTCCGGACAGGCAGCCATTGGAAACTGAACTTTGCAACGTTTAACGCTAGAACGTTGTCGAATGAGTCAGGACTAGCTGTGCTATACGAGTAACTAGAGGGCGTTGAATGTGATCTGAGGCCTACACAGTGCTACATAATGGGCACGTCCTTGCTGTCGTAGCATGGCGGACAGAAGAGAACTGGGGCACGTCCTTATCCACATAAATCTAGCTGGTAACATAGAGGGATACTGTAGCATTAACGAAAGGGTGGCACGTATCGTAAGGAAACCTAATTAGAGGTACAAGATGAAGGTGGTACAGGCCTACTCGCCTACATCAAGTCATGACGTACTAGTTCAAAGCTTCTGTGAAGATCCCGAGTTGGCAATGAGTAAGGTAAAAACACAATATCTATACTAATGATCGACTTCAATACCAAGGTCAATACCAAGGTAGGCAAGAATCAGGCTGCAGACTAGGCAGTAGGGGCTTATGGCATCAATACTATAAACATCATAGGGGAGTTATTAGTAGAATTCCCAAAACGGGATAATTTACGGATTATTCAACTTAAGTTGAGGACGAATCCGAGAGCAATGGAAAGGAAAATGATAGGTTTCATTCTAGAAGACAAGCGCAGAATTTATCTGAGAACAAACGGGTGTTAAGGACATCATGGTCAAAATCAAGAAGAAGAAATGGTAATGGGCACGGAACGTAGCAAGAAAGAAGATTACCGCTGTTATTTGAGGATCACAGACTGCATTCCGATAGAAGGCGAGCTAGTGAAGGGGAGACAGAAAGTTAGGTGGGTAGATCAGGTTAGGAAGTTTACGGGTACAAAGTGGTAGGACCGAGTTGAAGCACAGGACCGAGTTGACTAGCGGAACAATGGAGAGGCCTTTGTACTACAGTGAGCGTAGTCAGGCTAATGATGATAAACACAATAGTTGCTTTACGGAAGCCTCAGATCCCTCGCAAGAAGAAATGGTAATGGGCAGGGCACGTAGCAAGAAAGACGATTACCGCTGTTATTTGAGGATCACAGACTGCATTTCGAGAAAAGGCGAGCTAGTGAATGGGAGACAGAAAGTTAGGGGGGCAGATCAGTTTAGGAAGTTTACGGGTACAAGGTGGTAGGACCGAGTTGAAGCACAGGATTGAGTTGACTAGCGGAACATTGGAGAGGCCTTTGTACTACAGTGAGCGTAGTCAGGCTAATGATGATAAACACAATAGCTGCTTTACGGAAACCCCAGATTTTTCGCTGATGATTCTATCTCATCTGTCACCATAATATCGCTTCCCAAACTAGTCTGTTTCGGAGGCTTTCCTATCGAACGTACATTTTGTTCAGTCACGTTTTCTTCGCGAAGCCAAAGCAAGGGATGACGTGTCACCCATGTAGTTCCCGTATAGGCGCCAACGTCTCGCCGAAGTTAAGATTTCCTCTTTCCGTTTGTATACTTTCCTTTCACCATGCATTTCGCATTGCCGCGCTTTCGCGGGAGAGACATCACCCGTAGCGAAACAATCTTCTTTGGCCCGTTGAAGCCGAACACGTTCGCACATACGGAGCGAGAGGATGGACAGAAACGCAAGGACGTAGCTTCACTCCATCCTGTCTCGTTGTTGACGCTGGTCGAAACGGCGCGCATGGCGTGCACAGAGAGAAAGACTTTCCGGGGGCAGCGGGCACGTGCGGCCGTGTGATGCAATTGCCGGGGAGTGGACG